>NC_053490.1:501098873-501251373 GCF_905171775.1 Rana temporaria
ATTTTCTACGCTCCCACAGCGAACATTACAACTCACAAGAGAGAAGTGAGAGCCTCAGAGGATTCTATCGTCCCCAGAAGTCAGGAAGTGCAGGCATCATCAACTCCTTCCTGCCAACACCGATAACCCTTCCATTCTATAGAAGGTTATCTCCCACAAAACCGGGACATTCATTGCATATGGAAAGTTCAGTGTTTAGTCTAAGGAATAGTAATATCTGACTACAATAAAACAAAAAAAACAGTAATATAAAAAAAATTCAAAAATGGTTTACCATCACCCTCAATTATGTAGCCGAATCATTATTCTCTTGCCAAATGCTCTTTAGCTGTGGCAGGAAAGCTAGACCTAACGTATTTACCCTGTCATATTGGAACATGGCAGCGGTAATTAAATCTTCTGCATTTGCTTCCTCCTTGAGCTATTAAAATATAAATCACAAGCAATTAGATGCACTCGAGGTTGCATGTCTGATTGCTGGGAAGTTAGCATACAGAAGAACCAAGGGGAGTATGACCGGGAATAACAGGCAGATGCAATTAAATTAACACTTTCATCCAATAAGAGGATATAAATCACATTTGCTTTAGAACTCTTCGTAAAACACGTAAAGCCACCACTTCTGGCTAATCCAATGGATAGATATCTGAATATATACATCATACTGTACATACATTTCAGATTAGTATTTCAATCCATTAGTATGGAAGCAGTATTAAAGAATATGTTAACCCCATATTCCTGATACGTTAGATTACTAAAAGTATTGGGACGCCTGCCTTTACACGCACATGAACTTTAATGGCATCCCAGTCTTAGTCTGTAGAGTTCAATATTGAGTTGATCCACCCTTTGCAGCTGTAACAGCTTCAACTCTTCCGAGAAGTCTGTCCACAAGGTTTAGGAGAAAGTCTATGGGAATGTTTGACCATTCTTCCAGAAGCGCATTTGTGAGGTCAGGCCCTGATTTTGGGCTTCCTCGCAGTCTCTGCTCCAACTCATCCCAAAGGTGTTCTATCGGGTTAAGTTCAGGACTGTACCAGCCAGTCATGTTCCTCCACCCCAAACTCATTCATCCATGTCTTTATGGACCTTGCTTTGTGCACTGGTGCACAGTCATGTTGGAACAGGAAGAGGCCGTCCCCAAACTGTTCCCATCAAGTTCAGAGCATGAAATTGTCCGGTCTTGGTATGCGGACGCTTAAGAGTTTCCTTCACTGGAACTAAGGGGCCAAGCCTAAAAAAAACACAACCCAACACCATATTCCCCCTCCACCAAAAAATTTGGACCATTGCACAAAGCAAGGTCCATAAAGTGTAAGTTTGGGGTGGAGGAACTTCACTGAGATGCCATTAAAGTTTATGTGTGTGTAAAGGCAGACGTCCAAATATTTTTGGCAATATACTGTACATTTCCTGACCTGGCTGAACAGGACTGATTAGGCAATATTTAGACACTTCGTAGACTATGGTCATTCTTTTCTAAAAAAATAAGTAGGGTCACATGTGTCAAACAAAAGACCTGCGCGCCAAATCCAATTCATACAATGCATAGCAAACACTGTACTCTGTACACCCCCAAACTCCACACAATGCATTCCTGGTATTTATTGCCCCTTTAAGATATTCCTGCTCAGGGTAGATTTGATTTAAATCACTCGTAAAAAGGCTTGGTTTAAATCATAATTTTTAAAGAGCAACTCATCTCTGTCCCGCAGCAGCTTCTCCTCTGACCCGCTGTTGACTTACCGACGGTCCCATTTACTTCAATGGGACAGCTGGTGATGCGGCAGTGACACAACAAGGTGCTAACAGGCGCTGCTACGATGGATTATTATTATTTGAGGTACTTGTAAAGTGCAATTTACACAGCGCTTTACATATATATTATACATTCACATCAGTCCCTACCCTCAAGGAGCTTACAATCTAAGGTCTCCAACTCACAATCATACTTATACATACTAGGGCCAATTTTTTTTTGTAATCGATTTAGATAAAAAAAAATATGATGTTGATTTTTTTGAAAACATTGATTTATATCCACTCTGCTCCCACTGTTAGTGAGATTTGGCCACACTCATTGTTCAATATGGTTCAGTGGGGAGTGTGGTTGAATTCCTGCCCCTATTCTCTGAGAAAATAAACCCTGCAAAAATGTATCCAGTCTTACAGATACAACTGGACATTTGAGGACAACCTAGTCCCTGGATTTTTTTTTTTCAGGGAGTCCGCCAAGCGCGTCGGGATCCTATGGGGTAAATAACCGCGCTATATCAAGATGCCACTCAACTCAAGTGAACTCAACCATTAATGCTCGTGAGGCTCAAAATTAAATTGAGATGGACACCTTTAGGTTACACAATTGCTGTTGAGGTCACTAAGATTTTTATCTTAAAAAAAAAATCACAGCATGCAACGTGTTTTAGTGTTCCATTTTAGTGTAGAAGACAGCGGCAAACCGTGTTTTTATTGCAGAACATCCTCTCTTGGGCTTAAAGCTACTGGCATGAGAAGCTCTTGTCAGCCTTGCCACTTGGAGAAGAAATCGCAATTGGCATCCAGTTTTGGCAAACAAAACAAGGAAGGAACAGCAGAGGGATGATCACAGCCTTCTTGTTTGTCTTACAAGTTGCAATCCTCATGCTGATCATTTGTACAGAAGTGATTGTTCCGGACACCTCCTACAGCAAATCACTACAGCAATCTACACAGTCTCCCAGTGGAGGGCACGTTCCATCCACATTGACACATTCCATCCACAATGGCACAGTGCCACAATGTGCAAAACAAAATCACAAGAACGTGCTTACACTGTCCGTAGCATCAGCCTCGTCTGTCACCTCCAGCTGCACTTCGATCTCCTCTGGAGTTGCCTCAATTACCGTCTCATCCTCACTGCAACCTGTTTATAAAAACAGACCATGGTTAGTTATAGGGTTTTGTACGTTCATTAGCCACTGGAAGATGTATGACAATATATGCATGAGATGTATACCTAACCTATATGCAAAAGGTACACAAATAACCCTAAAACAAGAGACCACTTTGTTTCTTGTGAAGGACACGTTGCTCAAACACCATGAAGCAGATCAAGACCTCAAATGATTCATCAATCATGTCTCATGGTATGAAAATGAGAAATACTCTACTCATCTTTTATTACACAGTAGCTTTAGTTTGCCCCTTCAAGGTGGATTTAAAGCAGAGCTATAGAGAAAATAGAACATTTCATCTATGATACAATCTGTCAACTACCATTATCACAGGAATTTGTTTTCTAAGCCGCCGTTACATAGATATATTAGGAGTGGCCAAAATGTATTGTTCAATCACAAGAAAGAAAAAATAAGTTCACTGATCAGTCTGCTGAATGTCAGAGGTAGTGGATCGCAGGACTCGCTGAACAAAACAAATACTGTCAAGTAAATAAATCTTCCCTATTATGCATGGATACCAACTGTCCGGATTTGCTGGGATAGTCCCAAATCTAAGTACTGTGGGCCAGATTCACAAAAGAGATACGACGGCGTATCTCCTGATACGCCGTCGTATCTCTGAGATAGATTGTCGTATCTATGCGGCTGATTCATAGAATCAGTTACGCATAGATAGCCCTAAGATCCGACAGGTGTAATTGACTTACACCGTCGGATCTTAGGATGCAATTCTAGGCCGGCCGCTAGGTGGCGATTCCATTGCGGTCGGCGTAGAATATGCAAATGACTAGTTACGGCGATTCACGAACATACGCTTTACCCGTCGCTCTAAATTTACGTTGTTTCCGTCGAGATACGCCGCGTAAAACTAAGGCTGCCCTCTAGGTGGCCTAGCCAATGTTAAGTATGGCCGTCGTTACCGCGTCGAAATTTTAAAATTCACGTCGTTTGCGCAAGTCGTCCGTGAATGGCGCTGGACGCCATATACGTTAACGTCAAAACCAATGACGTCCTTGCGACGTCATTTAGCGCAATGCACGTCGGGGAATTTGACGGACGGAGCAGGCACAGTATATTCGGCGCGGGAACGCGCCTAATTTAAATGGTGCCTGCCCCATTTGAATTAGGCGGGCTTGCGCCGAGCGGATTTACGTTACACCGCCGCAAGTTTACAGGTAAGTGCTTTGTGAATCAGGCACTTGCGCTGTAAACCTGCGGCGGTGTAACGTAAGTGGGATATGTTACGCCGCCGCAGCGTAACGTATTTGTCTGTGAATCTGGCCCTGTGTCCTGAGATGCTCTGTCTCAGGCTGCATCCTGAAATCACAGCATCACCCTTATGCCTGGTACACATGATAAAAATATTGGACGGAAAAAAGAAACCTTAGTACACAGCTTTGGGGAGCTGAACATGATTGTTTCATGCAAAAATATCCGAAGGGACAAGCACGGACAATTGTTTTACTTGTATGGAAAAAAAAAATGAGTAACCAAGACCACGCATGTTCGGAAACAAAAGAATACATTACCATATATTGAAATACATTACATCACTTCCAACGTTTATTCTATGTTTCGAGAATTTTCGTAAGTTTAGTAACCCATTCATTTGATGGACTAGCTTGCATAAAAAAATAAAATAAAAACCACCATTTGTTCTATTTTCTCATCTTCTGTACTAGGCTTTTACTTTGGTTATTGCGCAGTACCCCAGTAAGGGTAATTGAACAGATTGAGGCTGAATAATTAAGGATGTTTCCTGCGACATACCCAGACCTTAATATAATTTATGTACCTAGTGGACAAAATCTGTTGCAAAGACATTGGAAAAGCCCTGTTATTGGAATCATGTCTCTACAGAACTCGTCTCCTCTCTTACCTAAAATACTTATGCGCAAATTTGGGGGAATGGGGTCCCTTATATGAGACAGTTCTGGTATATGGAATAGCCTTAGAAATCGTATACTACAGGACAAACGCTCTATCACCATGTAGACCAATTTACAGCGGTTACGCTTTAATGAGGTTTTGATCCGATGATTTGCATAATATGATTCGCTGGGCGGTCAGCTGGCTGCCTCTTAGAGTTCACAATGTCTGACACTTTATATGCATTCAACAGCCAGATGTTTGTTCCTCCTTTCAATACGAGTTTATGCGTTTCCATGGCGCCTAATGGAAGACCTAACCCGATCGATACGGCCTTCTTTCCGTCCCTTTTCAGCTCCCCTACTTATGTGCCACTTTTGTTACAAGTGCAGAGCACGTGAGGATTGTTCGCTACTCTGCCAAGTGACATCTTCTCTTTGTTTTTTTCACAATAAAAACGATTGAAACAAAATTGGGGATGGAACCACACAGAAAGTGGGTGTACTGTGGGCTGGACTGCCCAGAAAGTGGGCATGATCTGAGCCGGACCACTTGGTAGGTGGGTGTGTGAAAGAATATGTTACCCCAAATATTTAATATTCCCGATATGTGGCTGCTGTACCATGTACTGTACTTTTGGTAAAAAGCAGCTTTTCCAATTCTATTTCAAACTGACCACATTAGGCATAAAACATTCATCCCAGCTTGATCAGTTTTCTGGCTGTGTGGAAGAACAGCTTGCCTGACACTTGTGCTGACACTCCTCTCCCAACAATACAGCCATTCACTGGTAAGATCAGTGTCGGGCTGTTTCTCCGCCGTCACCTCAATGCGCATTACACAAAAAAAAAAATCATACACACAAATGTTTGTCTTTCATTTCTATTTTAAATTGAATAGGTTGTTTTACAAGGTAAGAAATCACAAACTTTAAGTGTGGACTATGGGTTGGGGTAACAGTGTCCTGTGGACTGGGACAAATGTGTTTGCGAGTACATATGTCTTTCAGGTACCCCGTTTACCTGGATTTCAGCAGTGGCATACAGCAACCAAAGTGACCAACAAAATTCTGTTTTTGATAGTTTTTCCATATTTAGCTGCATAAGTGCGGTTTTTGGAGTGTGGGTGGGGGTTACAGTAGTTTAATTAAGGCTATATATCTCTCTCTAGTAAGTAAATATATAATTGACAGATTTCCCAAAATATTGTTTGCTATAGTGCAATAATATTAAATCCTGCGGATTTACGCCTGTGGCAAACTACTAATATGCAGGATCCCCTGCTAGTGTACAACTGCATACTGTATGCTCACAGCTAACAAGCAACACGTATTGCTTTACTGATAACCAATCCCTGTGGTGACTTTAGCTCAAACTACAAAGCTGTTAAAGTGTATACTAGGAAAAATGAAATGAAAAAAAAAAAAAATTCAGTGTTAGTTCAGTGTGCTTCCAACTTCCCGTTTCACCTGACACACAGTTCTTCTGCTGCACTGAAACAACAATAAAAAGTTGTCACCCTACCTGCTGGACTGCAGAACTCTGCTGATCCCCACACCCCTCTCCTTCCCTCTCCATATGCATACACCGATACAATGCTGCTACCTTTACTCCCAAGAGCCTGCCCACACCTTCTGTGTAGGGAAATGGCTCTTGGGAGGTGTAGTTCTGGGGCATGCCAATGTCATTAGGAACTGACCTCCCAGCATCTGCAAGAATTTTACCAGCCTTGTGTAGACATTTTATTATTTAGGTACTTAAATAGCGCTGTCAATTTACGCAGCGCTTTACATATACAATGTACATTCACATCAGTCCCTACCCTCAAGGAGCTTACAATCTAAGGTCCCTAACTCACATTCATATACTAGGGCCAATTTAGGCAGAAGCCAATTAACCTACCAGCATGTCTTTGGAGTCACAAGGAGCCGTTTCTCGCTACAGGATCAAGGCAAAGAAAAACATTGTTAGGACAGTCTCTAGAGCAGTGGTTCCCAACCTCGGTCCTCAAGTACCCCCAAGAGGCCAGGTTTTGGGAATTCCTCTTGGATAAAATAGCTGTCCAAAATCGAAAGAGAAAAAAGGGGGAGAAGGGACCACTAGACCTCCAGACAAAAAAATAATATTTTTTAAGCTTTTTGGATAGCACGTGGAAGGGTTAACACCCCTGTAACAATTGTTCTGTGCCCCTGTTCAGAAGACTCTGCCCCAATGACTATTGGATTTTGAAAATGTGTGGTTGTTGTGATAAAGCTTCAATGGACACATCTTTTTCCCATAATAACTCTTTCCCTTAAATAAATTTCCCTTCCTAGGGGTAGATTTCCTCTCACTTCCTGTTGTCTCTCTCCGTTTGCAAGTAGGAGTCGTTTAAGTCGGATGTTTGTAACTCGGGGACCACCTATATTTGCTTTGGAAAAATAAATGCCCTCTAATGTCGGGTGTCCTGAAGATTTACTTTAGTTTTTTACATTGTAGAATGGGCAGCCTCGAGATTGTGTATAAAGTTAAAGGGTGACTTGATTGAGAAACACTGCTCTAGAGGCAGTAAAAGGTTTGGGGGTAAATTTGGATGCCTGGAAAAACTTTTTAACTTGCTTACAGCTTTTCTGAATAAGCAGTACAGTGGAGAAAATTTAAAAGGACTAAAAAAAAAAATGAACAGAAATTTGCTGTCAGTTTCTGCCCTTAACCACAGCAATCCCGAACGTTCGCAAGTTACGACATGTAATCATATAGTCAGTATATACCCAATCCAAAGGTTATTACTGAAAACTTGCTCAGTTATTCAGCAATGATTGCTCTCCCGACAGCTTGCTGGTGAAACGCACACTTGCTCCGAAAGGCTTTGATTCTAGGGAACGACCTACAATTGAGAATGTAAAGAGCCCAGCGTGGACAATTACTATTTTAGGAGTCAGTCTATATTTACACCCATCTTTCCCACAATCTGATCCATTCCAAGTGCTTTCTATTGCAGCACTATTGCAACACTCGAATACCAGGCACCATTTAAAGAAAACAAACGGGCTTTTGCAAATGTGAATATTTAGTCTTAAGTATTTTTTTCAGCAGAAACGCACTTATCACAGATGGTAAAGCATACGACACTCCCCGACAGGCCCACGTTGCCGTTCATACATGAACTGCCTCATTTCTTTTCTTGATTATATGTACTGTGAATATATTGTGAGAAGATGTATGGGATAGCAATTACTTCATGCCAATGATTTGTGAAAAGGCTGGTGTAGGCTTCTGAAACAGTACTGATCTTGCTTGCTTGAAGCTGAGGAGGATTAAATTAAAACGGGATATAACTTACCTTTACCAAGTGGTCATTTAATTGGAGTAAAATGTGTTCTATATAGTGAAGGTGGTCAAGCATTATTAGATTGGTTCGATTGTATAAATCAGCCTCTCTCAACTAGGGTTCTTCCAATGATTGCTAGGGGTTTCTCGGGCAGTAACAGATTGATTTCCCACCTGATGGTGCCTGGATAGTTCTGGGGCTGATATTACTCGGCAGAGCCTTTGGAGTGGGTCCAGTGGAGTTTCTCCTCTCACCTCCTTACCGACAGCAATTGTCTTTTTTAGCTGTCAGCAAAGGGCATTCTTCCCTTTAATCACCAAAGTAAGGGATATTCCTCCCCACTTCATTCCAATGGGCATACCTTCAGTGAAGAGGTCCCTTCTTCACTGACCACCAATGTAGGGTGGCCCATCTCCAACCATTAAAGTAAGGCGCACATTTTGTTTTTGCTTGTTATTTTCGTTTCAAGTGTGGGCGTTCAATACACTAGGTCTGTCACATTCATTATTGTGTTTCAATAATTATTGAGATTAATACGAAGCACAGTTTCGTAAGTATGCAAGTATCTAGATCACATGTATCAAACACAAGGCTCGGGGGCTGAATCCAGACCTCCAGGCCTTTCCATGTGCCCCTCGCAGCCGTGGCAACCCCCTCGTCTCAGCAGTCAGCAGCAAAGAGGACAGAACTCCTCTGCCAGATCCTGCACTTCTCTGTGCAGCTGCAGAGAAACTAATCTCTACCATGCCCCCCGCCACCTCAGCAGTTGGCAGCAGAGAGGATGACAGAACTCCTCCTGAAGATCCTGTACCTTACTGTGCAGCCGCAGCACCCCCTTTCGTCTCCACCTCCCCTGGTCTCCACCCTCCTCTGGTCCTCCTTCAAAACCAGACCCTACACTTTCTGATTCCCAGCTCCACTCCCAGCTTTTTTTCAGACAGCGGCATGTAAGGGGGGTGCACTGTGAAGTACAGGAGAGTGGAGAACAACTCATATGGGAGGGGGGGGGGGAGTAGGGGCTCTTGACACCTTAAAGGGGGAGTGGGTTGCTCTGGACATCTGCTTATAATTACTTTCAGAATAACCACTGGTATCCTCCACAAGAAACTTAAAAGGGGTTGTAAAGGTACAATTTTTTTCTCCTAAATAGCTTCCTTTACCTTAGAGCAGTCCTCCTTCACTTACCTCATCCTTCCATTTTGCTTTTAAATGTCCTCATTTCTTCTGATAAATCCTCACTTCCTGTTCTTCTGTCTGTAACTACACACAGTAATGCAAGGCTTTCTCCCTGGTGTGGAGTGCCGTGCTCGCCCCCTCCCTTGGACTACAGGAGAGTCAGGACGCTCTCTACGTTGCAGATAGAGAAAGGAGCTGTGCGTTAGTGGGCGTCCTGACTCTCCTGTAGGCATCCTGACTCTCCTGTAGTCCAAGGGAAAGGGCGAGCGCGACACTCCACACCAGGGAGAAAGCCTTGCATTACTGTGTGGAGTTACAGACAGAAGAACAGGAAGTGAGGATTTCTCAGAAGAAATAAGGACATTTAAAAGCAAAATCGAAGGATGAGGTAAGTGAAGGAGGACTGCACTAAGGTAAAGGAAGCTATTTAGGAAACAAATGTTTTACCTTTACAACCCCTTTAATTGGAGACTGCTCTGACAGAACACCATTTTAGAACCACTTTCTTGTGGATAATACCAGCAGTGTGCGACCCTCCTTTTCAGACTTGCATCATCTGCTAAAGAAGTGCGAATGCATTCCGTGACGATCTGCATCTGCCCTTCACAGCTTAAGTCGTAAAGTGGAGTTCCCCCCATAAATATAACATTACATCAGTAGTTTTAAAAAAATGTCATTAGTCCTTTACGAATTTTTTTTTTTTAGATGCCTTCAAAGTGTTGTTGCTAGGCAGAATAGTTAATCTTCCCACTTCCTGCACCTAGGTGCTTAAGCTTCCTAACCTACACCGCACAGACTCCTGGGAATGTAGTGGGTGTAACTTTCCAGGAGTCTGTGCACTCCCCAGTCTCAAAGAATCATGCGACTTGGACAGCACAGGTGCTGAAACCTGATCTGACACTGCTTGCGCAGCACTGAGCATGTGCGAGATCTGCAAGGCTGAAATCCAGGAAGTCATACAGTATGGCTTCATGATGCCCACACTTAAGATGGCCCCAGTCAATTTCTATTTTATAAAGTGTCTAAATGCTGTAACAACCTAACAAAACGGACCTTAGTTTACAGACTAACTTTACTAGAATACATTAAGCTTGTGTATTACAGGGGTATTTATATTTAAAAAGTGAAATTGTGGCCGGAACTCCGCTTTAAGTTATTACTAAAACCAGTAATAATCAAATGCAGAGACAATGATGATAAAGAGTAGATATATTTATATAGTCTTACAAACGGTCCTTTGAGGGCAACCATAATGCCGATGTGGCCTGTGATGAAATGGAGTTTGACAACCCTGATCTAGATCAAACAAAATAAAGATGTGTCCAACATAGTAACAAAGCTCTTAAGTTGCCAAGAGCAAGAAAGAGACACAGTTCTATATGAAGTCTACGTTGGAGGCAAAAAAGGTCAACATTTCTCATTGTCTAAATCTAGAAGGCTCAATACAAAAAAAAACAAAAAACAAAAAAACAAATAGGATGGGAATTTAAAGAAATTTAAAGAAATAATAAAAAAAAGAAAAAGTTGAAAGGAATAAAAAAGAAAAGTTATGTACTACATGTATGGTGGTCCCACTCTAAGGTAAAATGTTTTTGGATCCGTATTTATAATTTCATTTATTCAATCAATCATTCAGGTGAACTTGCGTAAAGCTCCACTGGGACATACAGTGGATGGAACTCCAAGACAGGCAGGGAAACTCATAGCCTTCATCTTTACAGCAGCCAGGATAGCGATTGCTAGGTCATGGAGAACACCCATAATACCATTTAATCGTAAAATTTAAGCTCTTTTATGTAAATAAATGCCTATCGGCGATCCTGTTAGATAAACAAGCTAGATTCAAAACGATTTGGGAACCCTGGACTTATTTCTCTGGTATTCTACCATCTTCTCCTATCCTCCTCTTTTTCTTGTCTTTTTTTTCATTTTCTCTGACAATTTTTTTTTATGTTCTCTCCCAGCCACTGGTGGGGGGGGGGGGGGAGAGAGAGAGAGAGAGAGAGAGAGAGAGAGAGAGAGACAGACACTATATTTTGTGATGCAATAAATGTATTTTTCAAGGTTTGCATATACAGTATAATGATACCTCCTGAATGTTCAGTTCTCATGGAGCGTGGGTTAGTTGGCCCCCAACGTTCGGTGGTGCCACACAGGGCGAGGGGAGGATCCATAGCTTCCCCATAATTGTTCTCGGGGGCGGTACAGCGTTTAAATTATTAGTTTACACGTTTGGCCGGTTTTATGCGTTTGTTTTGGGGCAGCCTGAGGTTTTGGTTATGTAGGTCAAGTGATGTTGCTGTCCTTCGCGGAAAGGATTATTTTGCATTGTATTACAATTGACTGTCATGATGTTGTACTTTCAAATCCTCCAACAGTTTTCAAAATTTCAATAAAAACCATAAAAAAAAAAAAGAAAAAAGTTGTAAGTAATAAGAGAAGAAAAAGTTGTCCCAATAGGCCATCCCGTCAGATAGGTGACTGTAAATACGTGATCCAGGGACTCCAGATTTGATCAAATCTAGCTGGTCTGTCACAGAGAATGCTAGCTAGTTTTTCGTGTAGCATTATCCAGGATAGCTTGTGTTTGGTTGTTGCAATATCCACCATGGGGGGGGGGGGGGGGAATTCCAAGCTTTAGCAATAGACATCTTTGTTGCGAGTACAAGTTACATAGTTCGTAAGGCTGAAGAAAGACACAAGTCCATCCAGTCCAACCAGTGTACTTGGTGTATGCGTGTGCCTGTAGATAATCATTTCCCATAACCTGTATATTGTGATCACCAAGATGCATGTCTAAGAGTCTTTTAAAACTATCCAAACTTTCTGCCGACACCACAGATTGTGGAAGCGAGTTCCACATCCTTGCACCCTGACAGTGGGGGGGGGGGAAACCCCTACATAGCTTAAGGTTAAACCACTTCTCCAATCTCATTGCGTGGCCCCCATGTCTTACACACCCTGAGCATGAATAGTTTCCTACCTACACTGGGACCACCACTGAGCTATAGTAATACCTTGGTTTGGAAGCATAATTCGTTCCAGAAACGTGCTTGTAATCCAAAGAACTCGTATATCAAAGCAAATTTACCCATAAAAAATAATGGAAACTTAGATTCGTTCCACAACCATTTATTCATATAAAAATTATTAGGCAATACAAAATACAGTATAAGGTGTACTCTAAAAATAAAACAATTAACCTGCACTTCACAATACAGTACTGTGGCGCATATCAAATGATAGGAATACTATACAGTACCTCTGTGGCGAAAAAAAAAAAGATGGATCAGTTTTAAAGGGGTTGTAACCCTTTTGCGTTTTTTCACCTTAATGCATCCTATGCATTAAGGTGAAAAAACACCTTGCAGTGTCCGGCCCCCCAGCCCCCCCCCCCCCCCCCCCCCCGTTTTACTTACCCGAGCCCCAAATTTCCGTGGGCGCGATCCCACCATCGTTCGACGGGTTCTTGGCTCTTCATTGGATTGATTGAGAGCAGCGCAGCCATTGGCTCCTGCTGCTGTCAATCAAATACAAATACTTTGCTCGTCTTGCAAAACGCTCATATACTGCCTTACTCGCAAACCAAGGTATTACTGTATTTGTATATCACTATCATATCTCCTCTCAGGAGTCTTCTCCAGGGACAATATGTTTCGTGATTGAGGTCCTCCAGTTCTCTTATTTTTATTGCCCTTCTCTGGACTCCAGTTCTAGCACATCCTTCCTGAGGAAGTAGGTCTAGGGATGATATCCGCCAAGTCATTAAAGAGTGCTGTTATGCTATTATACCCACAATTTATTGAGAACTCCAATGTAATTTGGATCTTGGCTTCTGGGGTTCCTTGAGACTTAAAAACTGTTTCAAGGGTTCCTCCAGGGTAAAAAAAAAAGGTTGGGAATAGCTGGGCATGGACTTGAATTTTAAATGTATACTTCTTTTGTTTGATGATGTAACAAATACTTATTACAGATTTATTTTCATGTCGGACAAAAAAAAAAAAGGCGCAGTGACCACCAATTGTACTTGTAAAGGCTTCTATAATTGGGGACATATGGGTTACATTTTTCTCTTTTTGCCACACAAAACCCTCCTCCAAGATTAATTGAACATTGATTATTAGCAGATTCACTTTATGTGGTCTATATAAAAAATAACCAGGATTCGTTGGCATTTAGAAAACACTTGATCATGCATTATTCACTGTCAAGCCACATATGCACCGAGGAAGGTACGGTTCTGCATGGCTGCCCACGTACACATCTGACTTAAACCTGTTTGACGGTGATTTATACTTTTGCATTAAAATCAGGGTTACCATAGAAACATTTTTAATTTCCAGCCCTTTTAACCTCGTTAAATCAACATAACAAGTAAATCAGGCCCCTCGCATTCCTCCAATAAACAATCGGCACGCTTTTCAGCGCACAAGCCAATGCTCAATGTGCCTTGTGCAGTGGGATGAATTTTATTGTGTTGGTCTCTTAGGAAACAGATTTTCTTCAGCGTGGAAAATCATACGGAAAGTTGTTTCTTCACAGTAATAAAATGCTGCCATCAAAAGCTAAGCGGCATTTGTGACAGGTCTTAATGCATCCTGCCTTGCCAAGCTGCTCAGAAAATCTTGTGCTTCACAGATTGTATACCTTGTTGACACATCAGAACCATCCCAATTTCTGGAGGACAGAATTAGAGTGTGCCAAAAATGCCTATGGTCATTAACTACTTGCCAACCAGCCGCCGGAGTTGTACTGCGGCAGGTTGGCACTGGTGCGCGAATCTCCGTTATTGTAAGTCGATCGCTTTAAGAAGCTATAGGGGGCGCACGTGTGCCCAGGGTGCGACACCAGAGCCGATGTGTATTGCCGACCAGCTGCAATGTCCGCTGGCCACCCGCGATCGCTAGTGATCAGGAACAGCAATCTCTCTCCTCCTCCAGTCAGTACACTCCAGGCACTGCAGGCATCACTGATGGCCACAGCGTGCCATCCCTATCGGGCACTAGTGAGCTTACCTGGTTGG
Organism: Rana temporaria; assembly: GCF_905171775.1. Classification (NCBI taxonomy): domain Eukaryota; kingdom Metazoa; phylum Chordata; class Amphibia; order Anura; family Ranidae; genus Rana; species Rana temporaria. The sequence continues at coordinate 501,113,190 of NC_053490.1, forward strand.
CCATGGGTGGGCATTCCTGTAATTGGACACAGCTGATCACGTGGTAAAGAGCCTCCATTAGAGGCCCTTTCCCTTGATTGGAGATGCGGTGTGTCAGACGGACGCACCAGAAAACCGATTACCGTGATGTACGCCCCTGCGCGATCGTGGCTTATGCTGCTGGATATTATATATGACGCCCAGTCAGGCTAATGAAACCACCTCCCGGCCGTATATGGCAGGCAGTGGTTAAAACCTAATCCTGGAAACCTAAAAACTTTTGTGCTCATCAATACCAATTACAGATACCCACCGCAACTGTTTTGTTTACACTTTAGCTGTCAGCAATGGTATAAAGCATGAATGAATAAAATAAAAAATATATATATATTACTTTGCTTTTTTTTTATGTGAAACGTGTAAATATATATTAAAGGTGTAAAAATATTAAAGAACAAAGCAAACAACAAATTTGTTTTATTAGTTTATAAAATAGAAGTGAAAAAAAAAATCAAAAAAATCAAGAAAAAAATAATTAAATGGATATTCATACCGTTACTTGCGCAAATGCTTAGTATCGGCACCCTACTAAAAGCCCTCTCTTGTAGTGAGACTGCACTCACACTGGGATCACATTGATGGCACCTTTCACAAATTTGTCTTTAGTTTTTGAAGAATTACTACATGCTTTAAGAAAAAAGTTACACATGATTACCTACCTAATCATACAGACCTCGCATGTGGACAGTCTAGTGCTTCCCATCTCTTGGACTATGCGCTGCCTTGTATAACTTTTCAGTTCTGCTTTCCTCTCCCACTTCAGGTCTATGTTAAGAGGAAGTGCATACGCCATGTACCTCCACAGGAAAAAACTGACCAGCTCAGCACTCTGAGCGGCCATTACACTCTATGAAGTGCAAAGCACATGTATTCTTTTAGCATACAACTGGAGCAAAAGCAGGGAGTAGAATATGAGATCTGTATAATATAAGCTCACTGTGATGATGGCCTCATGTACACTGCGGCTGGTAAAACGGATGTTTAGGAACAGTTGGCATTTTTTTCAACTGCTCCTGAACTCTGCTCTGGTATCTTATCAGCACATGTACACAGGATCGTTGAGTTTAGAGGCTTTTTTTAGAACCCCCAAAAAAATGCTTTCAGAAGCTGTGTTAGGCATTTCAAGTGCCAAACGCTTCTAAACGTGGCTAAACGTGGTAACCCGCGTTTCGTTTTACAGGAGTTTTTTCCCCCCCATTTAAAAACAAAGAAACGCTTCTAAACGCAAACGCAGCTAAACGCAGCATGTAAACGTGGCAAAATAGACGTTTTTAATGTGAGTTATCATCTGTCAAGTTCAATCGTTTAAGGAGAGGTTGTAAAAACGTCACTGTGTACATTAAGCCTAAAAGGGCAAGGAGGGGGTTCACAAATAAAGTATTTATTAAACATGCAGTAGACTTTTGTAATATGGTAGCAGCAGATATCCTTTAAGGCTGGGTTCTCACTGGTCCGTCAAACACTCCGACATTGGGAGCTCATGTCGCATGACGTGTGAAAATCAATGTTTCCCTATGGGAGCCGTCTTAACGGTCCTACTTTGAAAATGCTCCCTTTACTACTTTGTTCCGACTTTGATCTTAATTCAGCCCATTGAATATAATTGAAGTCGGAACGCCGTCTTGCATGCTCCGACTTTGGCATGCGACTTGTGCTCTGCTGATCTTGAGGGGGAACTCCACGACAAATTTTAAATAAAAACCAGCATGGGTTCCCCCCTCCAAGAGCATACCAGGATCCCCGTTCATTGTAAGTCAGACGTATGTCGGCTTCAATTTGCAGGGCAAAGTCGGATCCAAAGTAGGACGGCTATCGTGTCACACACTTTTCTAAGCATTAATACATCAATGTAATCTTTTATCTTTTTTTTGGTAAAAGACTCAGTTCCTGTACAGTAGAGCTGTAAAAACAACCTCTGCACAATAAAACTGTGGCACAATTGTCGCAAAATCATTCACACTGTGCAATAATTTCTCTGTAGCATTTATAACCACTTCCAGACCATGGACGTACCCATATGTTGCGGCATTACCCCATGTACCTTTTTTTTTTTCTCTTGTAAGAGCAATCCTAGCGGCTAACAAGCTGCTGGACTGCTTATGCATGCAGCAGAAAGGGGGCGCCTCCCCCCCTTTTGCTTCCTTCCACGTCTTGCCTGGGCTTTCCCATCCCACAGGGAGACCCGAGTGACCAGCCAGCACAAGGCGGGATCGACTGATTGGCTCTCCACTATGGTAACCCTAAAGCCATAACCTGACATGACTCCTGGTTTACCCAGACGTCAACAACGCAATTTTTAAAGAATCAAAAGCATTCAAAAATACACTTATCTTAAATGCTTTTAAAGGGCAGAGGAGGGATTTGGGGTTTTATAGACCACAGATCTTGCCATAAGGATTACCTGTCATATGCCTATTGCTGTTACAAGGATGTTTACATTCCTTGTAACAGCAATAAAAGTGCTAAAAAAAAAGAAAGCAACAATGTAAAAAATGTAAGTTCCAACTCCCCCCTCCCTCCCACACGCAAAGGCAAACATGCACATCAGTCCCGCACACACGCCAACAGCGATTGGCCATCACCGCAAACGTCAGATCCCAGGCAGTAATTGTAGCATTAGCCCCTCCCTGTAATTCTATAGTTGTAACCTGTAAAGGCTTTTAAAGCATTGCCTATGGATAGTAAAATTTACGTTTGTCGCCAGGTTTGTGCAATTGTAAAGTGTGACATGTTGGTATCTATTTCCTCAGCATAACAGAGTCTTTTATACTTTACAAAAAAAATGTATTGTGTTTTTTGGATTAAAATTCAAAAAGTTTATTTTTTTTCCAAAGAAATTGTGTTTGAAAACCGCTGCGCAAAGATCGTGTAATATTTTTCTAGCAAAAAATACTGATTTACAGACCAGGCCTGATCTGGAAGTGGATAAAATGAAGAAACTAGAGAGAAATGCAGCCTATGATATTAACCTATATAAATATACTGTATTTTCACATAAATCCCTATATAACAACGGCACAGCTAAAAATTCAACTACTGACTACAGCACAGAGCAAGGGTAAAGCTTTCTCAAAAAGTACAGATGGACTGCCCTCTAGTGGAGGCAGAGAGCTATAGCTTTCAGACTTTATAGTTGAAGACTGAGAATTCAAGAATATACAGACAAGCATGTAAAACAAATTCAGAAAGTAAAAAAAAATAAAAAAACACAACATAATAAAAAGGAAATCAGCAATGTACATGAACTTATAATGTTACACTTAACTTCATTCTTGCAAGTTACTTAGAAAGATTGTTTCATGACAAAGTGTTTTGCACAGAAAGGCAACGTATGCCAAAAAAGGTGGTGCCATATTTAGCTCAAATGGCCATTTCTTTAGAATACAGATTTAATGTCAACTACGAAAAACAAAACTCTGCAGTCTCTACTGAAGAGAAACAATCTCAATGCTCCAAGCAGTCCGTAACCATATAGTCTAGATGGCTAAAATTTAAGCCAAATGAGGAACTCAAGAACAGCATTTTTATTTATTTTTTCCCCATTTAGGATAACTTAGAGGGGGTTTTTTTGGTTTGTTTTTTTACTTACTTACTTTTGTGTACATGTGTCTGTGTCAGCTCTCCCCACTGAGCTCAGTGACTGATAAATGTAGGTCCTCAGTCACTTTTGGCTGGGGAGGGGGACCCCATCAGGTAGGCTGTATGGGGCCCTGTGATTTCTAACAGTAGCCCTGTTTAAACCAGTGCACATAAACATCTGTAATAGTGTTCCATTGCAACATCAACATCTGTCCGGTGGACGATCAACATCTGTCAAAGTGAAAAAGTACACAAAACCATCTGTCACAGTGTACCAGTGTCCCACCAATAAATAAAATAATTATTTTACCAAAAATGTGGGTATTCCATTGTCTGTGTGTGCAATGAAATTCATTAAAAGGGTATTTATGCATTAGTGTGTAAAATTGTGTTTGAAAAACCGCTGCACAATTAACGCGTGATATAAGAATTTGCAAACCCCACCATTTAATTCTTTAGGGATTCTGCTACAAAAAAATATAATCTTGTTTGGAGGCTCCAAGTAATTTTCCAGCAAAAATACAGATTTTTACCTCAAACAAAAAGGTGTCAGAACAAGGCCTGGTCTTAAAGTAGAGAATGCCTGAAAGTGCTCCTTGGATCTTGGGCCTCGCTATGTGGCTAGGCTGTGAAAACGTTTCACACTTGTGGTATCGCCATTCTCAGAAGGAGCAGCAGAATGTTTTGGGGTGTAGTTGCAAGTATGCCTCTGCCATGTGTGAGAAATAACTTAACATGATATTTTTGTGAAAAAAAATGTATTTAATTTCTTAATTTTCCAAAGAATTGTGGGAAAAAACATTAACTTTAAAAAACTCGCCATGCCTCTTACTAAATACCTTGGACAGTCTACCTTCCAAAAAGGGGTAATTTGGAGGGTATTTATACTGTCTTAGAATGTTAGGGCCTCAAGACATTAGATAGGCTGTCCGTACATCAGGTGTGATCAATTTTCAATGATTGGCACCATTGCTTGTAAACTTTCACACAGACTAAATATACACAGATTTGGGTTATTTTTTACCAAAGACATGTAACAGTATAAATTTTGGTCAAAATTTATAAAGAAAAATTACTTATTTGCAAAATTTTATAACGGAGAAAAAAACTTTTCAGAATTTTCGGTCTTTTTGCATTTAGACCCCTTTCACACTGAGGCAGTTTTCAGGCATTTTAGCACTAGAAATAGTGCCTGAAAACTGCCTCCCATTCATTGCAATAGATGCTTTCACACTTGGGCGGTGCGCTGGCGGGACATTAGAAAAAGTCCTGCAGATATACTTCACTTTCACTTGATTGAAGACATCTCGTGGCGGTGTATGGACATTTTTATATCCATCAATTTGTATTTAGCACTTTATGTTGGTTTGCACATTTATTATGAATAGGAGCGTGGTTTAAAAAAGGTATGATTATTGTTTTCCTTTTACAAGTTAAAAAAAATATATAACTAATGCAGCTACCACATTGAAGGACTGGTAAGCTGCAGCAGCAAGAGAGATGGACTCATGTAGTCCAAAAAACACCAAATGTGTACCAAACCCTTCATCATTGAAGAACACCCAGGGACATTTATAAACGTGTGCATTGTGCAACGGGAACGCTCTACCTTTACTGCGTATCAAATTTTTTAGCTTGCACTAGATTTATAAAACATCCTCCAGTGTCTACCCTACCCCACTATCTTTGCAGCCTTATACATCAACAGGTCCTCCTCGGTAAAAAAAAAAACTTTTGTTTTCTGCATGTTTGCCTTACAAACAATATGTATTCACCGGAAGCAAAGTTAGCAAAAGTTATTTCTTCCCCCTCATTGTAATGAAGCATCACGAGAACATTCAGTTATGAAGCCGACATACAGAATGATTGTTCACGCTCGATACCTCTAATAAACTACACAACATAAAAGCCACAAGTAGGTAACAAAATCACCTAGGCAACAACTAGCCGGCGTGATAAAAAAAAATTATAAAAAAAAGACAAAACCACAGAAAAAAAAAAAAAAAGTGGATGGAGGAGTCCCCCCCACCCTCCTCTGGCCCGGACATTGCGTGACTTGCCACTCGCCATACCATCAGAATTTAGCTGATGTAACCACCGATCCAGAAAAAGCTTTGCAGCATATCCCTTCAACAGAAGTTGATCAAACTATTGACTTCTGTTGTGCAGGGATTCTGAAATTCAAAAATGTGGGCCGTTTTTAAATTCTGAATCACAGGAGAGCACAACTAAATGCACTCCTGTGATCAAAAAAGCTCTGCACATACTTCTCTCCTAACTAAGTTTCAACTAGTGTTGACACCCACTGAAGCCTGGGTGCTCAGCAGATGCGATTCACACAGACTTGTGAAACGCATCTGCCGAGCACCCTGGACCTTTTGCGTGTCATGCTTTTAAATTTCATGCGCTTTCAATAAATATACATTTTCTTTATTCCGGATGCGCCACCTCTTTTCTTTGCATCATATGGATTCCTTGGTCGCGGACCTAGGCAGGTACCCGACTTCTCATAGCAATGTTTAAGACCTTGCATTAGCTTGGAGCGGTGTGTACCCTTTCCCTCTTTTTAACTCACTGAAGCCGGTCAGCTTGTTTAAATTGACAGCCAGAATTCCCATTGAGCTCTACAACCCCAATTCCAAAAAAGTTGGGACGTTGTGTAAAACCTACATAAAAACAGAATGCAATGATTTGCAAAACCCATAAACCTATAATTTTATTCACAATAGAAAACACATCAAATGTTTAAACTGAGAAAATGGAACATTTAAAAATAAAATAAAAAAGGTCATTTTGAAATTGATGGCAGCAACACGTCTCAAAAAAGTTGGGATGGACTGTCTGTCTTATGAAGCAGCAGGGCCCCTGACCCTCGTCCGATGAACAATCTGACACATTTTTGGATTGTTAATATGGTGCTTTCGACAGTCGATTACAATTTTTTGTATGACAAAAGCTGGATGGACAGCCTATAAAATTTTTGCCGTACGTGAACTCAACGTCCGATTTTCGTTTCATTTGTATGGTTTTCATACGAAAAAAAATCATAAGAGCAAGACGAAAGAATACATATTAAACAATGCAACACATTACATCACTTCTGACGTATTCTGTTGTACGAGAATTTTCATATGGTGAGTAACCTCTTCACTTTCCACATAAGACTAGCATGCAACAAAAAACGGATGACCGGACGCCCAAAAATCTGATCGTGTGTTTGTGGCTTTAGATACCACTGAGTATAGCTAACATGCTTTGCTGCATATACAGACCAATTTTACTGTTGTGGGTTTAGTAACACTTTAACCTAGTTTGTTGCAAAACGTTCTTTTAGATTTTCCTTGTTAGTACCACTTTGCCAGCTTTTTGTTGCCTTGTCCCAACTGTGAGACATGTTGCGGCTATAAATTTCAAAATTACCTTATTTTTTTCTTAAAATAATACATTATCCAAGTTTAAACATTTGATATGTTTTCTATTGTGAACAAAATATGGGTTTAGGAGATCTAAAAAAAAAAGTACTGCATTTTGTTTTTTGTATATTTTACACAGCATCCCAACGGTTTTGGAATTCGGGTATGTTTAGCTGAAGGGTGCTTTAAATTTTTCGGCAAAACTGCTTGAAGCCGTCTAAAAGCTTTGCAATTGCTTGCTGTACACACAGATCACCTAACTAAAGCTTATGTGTAAAGTCCTAGGAGGAATATTCATGTAAACTCATGGTTTGCACTCTACACATGATTGGAACTTCACTGGCTTCTGAATTATGTGGAGCACAAAGCAAGTTAAAGTGTACAGCAGTGCTTTATAAAAAAGGTAGGAGAACCCACTAGGAAGTCCCAGAGGACCCCTGCCACAAACCTTGTTCTTCTGACACATTTCCCCCCCCCCCCCTTTTTTCCATCCTCTCCCTCAACTCCAACTGCAAACTGACCCTCGCTTTGACCCTAGCTCTTACACCAGGTTTTAGGACACCTCTGCTGTTCTTCTTAACACCTTGCCCATAAGAATACCATACCTTTTCTCCTCCCCTCCCTCTTTTGAACTCAACCTGCTATATTTCTGGATTACATTCTCTTATATTGATACCGTTTACTGTACCCAACCATGTTAGATGTGTTGGTTGGTTCTATACCCGTGAACAACTGTGATGCTTAGGTCATGAAAATATGTTTATGTCTATTGTACCACCAATTGTAGGATGGTTTTGTACTGTCCATTTTTTTTTTTTTAATCATTATTTTCACGTATTCAGATAAGAAAATGTAACTGCCCATTCTTTTTTAAATAAAAATCTTATGAAAAAACAAAAAACAAAGAAGTAGGTGGTGGTTTCATTAGAAAAGCGGCAGTATAGTCCATATCTCAGCTTTCTGAGTGGGCCCTTTTAGGCAAGTATACCATGAGCTGCTACAGCACAGCCTGTTCAGAGGTTAGCGCTCCATCTAGCCACCACCGTTCGTGCTCCCAAGGACCAAGTCTGTGCTTGTCCGTTATGAAGACAGGAATGGGCACACATTCAAATAAAAAGGAATATGTCCCACTATGATACTTTCCACTGCACTCTGAGGATCAAATCAGCCCTACAGTCAGGTTGCACCAGGCTTTGCTGAGAGCCAGTAGGGTTCAGGTGGTCTTATCCTTTACTTCATAAGAACAGGCATTCATTAAGCACAACCTGTCCCACCCAAGCTCATGATGGGATGAGATCTACCCTGTAAGGTCCCAAACATCCGTAAAGAACCAGTGAAAAGTTCAAACTGTACCCAACTCTAATCAAGAGATTTATAGAATTTGGATGTACCTTGAAAAAGAGCACTGACTGGGTAGACCTAGTCGTAGACTTGCTTATATAAAAAATGAAAACGACAAAGTATTCTCTCTTTACCTCGACTGCTGGCAAACAGATTGTAATCATTACAATCAGACTCAGATCGGCGTGGCGGTGCCCCTATCAGAGCCCGGTTCTCCTCCAACTCAGGATAGGTACGGACAGTAAGGCACAGTAACGGTTTGGCCAGGACATATTTTACCATCCCAGAGTTGAGATCTCGTGCTGCGGCTGAATTAATCTCCATCACCTCATCTCCTATTTTCAAACCTGAAATGGCAAGAAATTGACATTTTGAGGATTATTCTTTCCCATTGGTCTGCATAGAGCTAAACAATCAAAGCTAATCAATGAACAGTCTCTGCTTTTTTTATAGATTCAGTCTCAAAATAGATTTAATAGTCTCCAAATAAAATAAATATATATTATAAAAAAAAACAAAATATATGATTTCCTTTTCTTACTGTGCTTTATATTAAAACAGAAATTATTAATACACCTGTAATACAAATATAACACTTTCTGGAGGAATTCAATAAAGTTGCCGCGCCACTTTTCTTGTGTTAATTACACTTTTTAATTCAGGTAGTTCTAATTTGCTCCACTTTTACATTGTTTCGTAAAACCTTCATCAAATTCAAAATAAAATACAGATCGGTTGTATCTTATGAAAGTGAAGCCAATTAAGACCAACTTTAGACGTACAGAGACAGATTTTGTGAAAGTGTCTCAAATGCGTTCTAAAAGTGGTGCAACATGCACCAAATTCAAGTACAAGTTGTAGACGAGCCACTTTGAGGATGCATGCAAGGTACTGGGGAAAGGGGCTGCCTTTGAAGCAGTTTTGCTCTATACTTATATTCTATACATTTGTGCTTTACAGAAAGAATTTGAAAGCACCTTTCACCAAAGACTGAACCACCTGGGTACTCGACTAAGAAAAACAGCACTAAACTTTGTATTGAAGTACTGTACCTGGAATGTATTTAGCAAAGTTAAACAAAGTCTTACAAGTTACTTTCCTTTGTAAAACAGCCTTAGCCTGTTCTTTGCCAACATGTAAAAGCTTGTCAACACAAGAATCTCCATAAATGCATTTCAAGATGCTAGAAGACCCCTTTCACACTGAAGTCCCGCAAAAACAAGCATTAAAGTGCCGGTGGTTTTTGCAGCACTTTTCAGGCGCTAGTTGGGCAGTTTTTTTTAAAGGTCACGTGAAAACCTGACCCTAACAAAATCCAAAAAACACCCATTTTGCAGCTCTATCGAAGCGCTTTTTCAATGGGCAAGGGGAGGACTTTTACAGCGCTCCAAACCCACCCCAAAGATGCTGCTTGCAGGACTTTTTCCCAAAGTGCCACAAGCGCACCCCTCCAGTGTGAAAGCGCTCATGTAAATGAATAGGAGGCAGTTTTTAGGCGCTTTTCAGAGGCCATTTCTAGTGCTAAAACAGCTGAAAACTGCCTCCATGTGAAAGGGGTTTAAGAGGAGCTGTACAGCAGGCTCCCACTAAAGTGGTTGTAAACCTCAGACATGAAATATGAACAAAGCATACCCCCTCTATAGTGTGTACTTGTCTCAACCCAGAGCACCGATTGTCATTTCTGTCTGCTGCCCTGTTCCTCTGAACATAAATCTATAGTCAGACAAGAAGGTTAATGAAAATAAATAAATGGGCATATGCGATGGACTACTTTTTCTGCCGTCACTTTTCTAGGTTTCACTTTTTTAGTATGTCAATTTAAGCCTTTGTTTAACCCCATTCCTTATCAGGCCATAATAATATAACACCGGCAGGAACCCTCCCCTCCCTCCTGGTCTTTTACCGGCCATCTAGGGCGCGTGCGCCGCCGGCGCAGACGCCCGCATCACCGCTTTCGACCCGGTGCGCGTGCCCGGCGGCCGTGATGTCCGGCGGGCACCCGCGATTGCCGTCGATCACGGCAGGAGTGTGGATCTGTGTGTGTAAACACACAGATCCACCTCCTGTTAGCGGTGAGGAGACTGATGTGTGTTCTCAGTACAGAGAAACACCGATCGGTCACCTCTCCTTGTGGGTCCCCCTCCCCTAGTAAGTAAGAATCACTCCCAGGGAATATATTAACTCCTACAGCGCCCCCTAGTTTTAACCCCTTCCCTGCCTGTCACATTTACACAGTAATCAGTGCAGTTTTATAGCACGAATCACTGTATAAATATGAATGGTCCCAAAAGTGTTCAATATCTCCGCCGCAATGTCACAATAAAAAAAAAAAATAAATAAAAAAAAAATAATAAAAATCGCAGATTGCCGCTATTACTAGAAAAAAAAAAAAAAAGTCATAAATCTATCCCCCCATTTGTAGACGCTATAACTTTTGCGCAAACCAATCAATATACGCTTATTGTGATTTTTTTTACCAAAAATATGAATTAGAATACGTATCGGTCTAAACTGAGGACATTTTTTTTTTTTTTTTTTAAATTGTGATATTTATTAAATCAAAAAGTAAAAAAATATTGTGTTTTTTTAAATTGTCGCTCTTTTGTTTATAGCGCAAAAAATACCCACATAAATGATCAAATGCCACCAAACGAAAGCTTTATTTGTGGGGAAAAAAACAAAGATTTCATTTGGGTACAGTGTAGCATGACCACACAATTGTCATTCAAAGTGCAACAGCGCTGAAAACTAAAAATTGGTCTGGGCAGGAAGGGGGTGAAAATGCCCTGTATGGAAGTGGTTAAACAATGTAAAAAGATCCTGTTCACAAAGGTAGATGCATCAAGCGCAATTAAGGGCAAAACTCTGCCCCACTGTGAGTGCACTGTCCTGAGCCACACAGGGGGGGGGGCAGTCCATAACCCTGCGTCCGGATTGCTGAAAGTGTGCCAGCTCTTCCTAAGGCGCTGAGCCGCCGCCTAATGCCCCGGTGGCGAAAAAGTCAACCACACCAATGACACCAGATCACAACAGGAGTCAGGACACATATCCCTTTCCCATCTTGTGTCTTCACACGGGTGGCTACTCTTCTGCGTGGTTTTTCTTTGGTATTTACCTTTTGTTTTGATTTGGACATTTTGTTCTTTTTGGGCTTTTTCCTTCTAGTGAAACACATATTGATCAATGTCCCCTGGTACTGTCTTTAGAGAAAATACTAGTGAGAGTCGAGCACTGGGCACTGAGAGCCTCTTTAGCGCTCAAGTTATTTTTTTATGTTCTTCTCTTACAGCAACACATTGCAGCTTTGTAAGGAAGAACTCTACTACACAGAGTTTTTAAGCAAACTGCATCTATTTCACCCTTAAATATGTTGCAGTAGAAGAAATTTTATTATTTTGTCAGTTATAGAAAATTCCAGCTGAACACAGAGAATGCAAATTACTGAGGAGACTTTAAAATTCATAGTTAGGAACTGCAGTACACAGAGAGCTTACAGCTAGACAGGTTAATTTGGTTTGTTGCTTTTTTGGTTGGTAACTTTGAGCCTGGGTATTATGGAAAAAAATGTATATTCCATATATATATTTAAATTGCATTTTGCTAAAAAAACGCATCTCATTTAAAGCGGATGTGCCATGGGAAAAAAATATTAAAAGCCAGCAGCTACAAATACTGCAGCTGCTGACTTTTAATATTAGGACACTTGCCTGTCCTGGAGTCCAGCGCTGATCGCAGCAGAGGACGAGCGATCGCTCGTCTCTCTGCTGCTCCACCCGCCATCCACGCTGAGGGAACCAGGAAGAGAAGCGCTGCGGCTTCACTGCCCGGTTCCCTACGGCGCATGCGCGAGTCGCGCCCGCCGATTGGCTCCCGCTGTGTGCTGGGAGCCGAGTGTTCCCAGCACACAACGGGGGGGGGGGATAACGGGATGTGACAGAATGCCCGTCTTTTGCCCGTGAATGCCGGGCCGGAAGTGGGTGCAAATACCTGTCTTTAGACAGGTATCTGCACCCCCCTCCCCCCTGAAAGGTGTCAAATGTGACACCGGAGGGGGGGAGGGTTCCGATCAGCGGGACTCCACTTTAGGGTGGAGAACCGCTTTAAAGTCCCAAAACCTCCCCCCTTCTATCCATTTACAGGGATGGAGGCCTATGGTTGTAGTTTATCATATGCCTCCTGTAAAGATCCAAACTTATCCCCCCTTTTTCTACATTATCCAGGGATGGAAATGCGTTTCAGGAGTGGAATAAAGTGCCTCCACAGATCTACCACTGACAGTTAATTATGCATTGTAATTTTTTGACTAGCTGACCCAGGTTGATGTGGTCCGCTCTTGGTTTGGTGGTGTTTTGGTTTGGTAGGCATGATTAGTTCCACTCTTGTATTTCTTTTGTTTTGTTTCCAGTGCTTTTGTGCTAGACCAGCTATAGGTAGCGGCAATGTCAGGTGATCACCTGCCCCCTATCTATTGATCAGCACGCCTGTGCTCCTACTGAGGAGACTTTAAAATTCATAGTTAGGAACTACAGTATACAGAGAGCCTTGACGGGGCCTGCAGCTTACACAGGTATTTGCAAATACATGCAACTAAACCTCTGTTTTTAATGCTTACAGCTAGACAGGTTAGTTTGGTTTGTTGCTTTTTTGGTTGGTAACACTGAGCTTGGGTATTATGGAAACATTTTTTATATTCCATATATATATTTAATTGCATTTTGCTAAAAACGCATCTCATTTAAAGTCCCAAAACCTCCCCCCCTTCTATCCATTTACAGGGATGGAGGCCTATGGTTGTAGTTTATAATATGCCTCATGTAAAGTCCCAACCTTATCCCCCTTTTTCTACGAACTTCAACCCCCTACCTTACTCTTTTAAAGCTTTGCAAAAACTAAAACTTTGGCTCTATATTAGTTTGCACTCATTCCTCCAGTTGTGTGGCTCATTATATCCAGAGTAATTAGCTGAGAGGATCATTTTCATTTCTGTCATGTTTTAGTCTTCAAACAAAAAAACGTTCCCTTTCCATCTTATTGTATCGCCTCTGGCAGCGTCTTAATTAATGACAATGGAAGAAAAGGGAGAGAAGAAGATAAAGAGGCATCACATTCTAACAATAGCACAGATGTGCAGCGCTCTACAGATTTTATTTCTTCTTGCTGCGGCTCAAGATAAAGCCTCCAATATAATGCAATTTATTTAAAGAAAAAAAAAAATCCTCTGGGCCAATTATATCATTACAAACTTTATTGCAGATTTGTACTGGACCCTCTTTTAAAGTTACTACCACCCCAGTAACTTTCTCACACCCACTGTGGAGGATGAGAGGAGGATCTGCGGCTAAAGTAATGTGATCAGTGCTAGTGTAAAGGACAGGCAGGGGATTCTTCAAACTTCAACTCAAACCCTGTGCAGACTTCTGGGAAAAGCAGAAAGCCAATCTAACAAGAATGAAATGGGATTTGTGGGGATGGTTTGTAAGCAAACGGCATCATTTTCTCCCCTTAAATCTGTTGCAGGGGAAGAAATGTAATTATTTTGTCAGTTATAGAAAATCCCAGCTGAACGCAGAGAATGCAAATTGTAAATGACATAAAAAAATAATCAAATCATAAAAATAATAATAAATAATAATAATGAAACATCCAGCCACTGCTGCATCTTGCCTGCCCTTCCTATTAGTGCATTTGGCCGCCGATCAAAGTGATCAGCCAACAGAAGTCTATGTGGGTGTAGCACCCTCTAGTGTGCAACTAGTGTACAGCCATGGTCAAAAGTTTGGAGAATGACAAAAATATTTTCACAGTTTGCCGCTTCAGTGGTTTTAGAATTTTTTGTCAGTTACCATTGTGTACTAAAGTATAATTACAAGCATTTAATGAATACCAAAAGACTATTATTATTATTGCCAATTACATTACGTTTATGCAAAGAGTCTATTTTTGCAGTGTTGTGCCTTCTTTTTCAAGACCTCTGCAATGCACCCTGGCATGCTGTCAACTTCTGGGCTGACTGATGGCAGCCCATTCTTACATAATCAATGCTTGGAGTTTGTCAGTGGGATTAAAGCGGAGTTCCACCCTGAAAAAAATCTTTCCACAAAAAAATCTAAAAAAAAATTAAAATAATTTTTTTTTTACTTACCCTTAATAGCTGTTATGCAGAAGTCCAGAATCTTTTTTTTTTTTTTTTTTTAAGTGTATTTTGTGCGTGTACTCGAGAGAGGAGCCGGACTGCAGGAGTTGGGAGTAGGCAGGCCTCCCCAGAGGCAATCTGCCACCTTTCGCCATGCCCCGGGTGGCAATGGCGGGTGCGTGAGGGGGTTCTCCCACATAGCCCGCCCTACGGGGCAGAGGGAATCCCTATAAGGGAGTGAGGATCTAGCCCGCTCAACCAGTCCCGTTAGTCCTTCGCCTCTCTTTTTAGAGACCGCGTGGTCAAAGTGCGTGCATGTTAACCCAATTTCGGGTGCGTGCAAGTGTGGTGGTTTTTTTTGTGGGAGGGGGGTGGGCGTACTAAGCGCAGGCTTACCTGGCATAGCACACCCAGCGGGAGCCGGGCTGAGACCACCAAACTCAATTCACATGTAGCCGAGACTGGGATCCGAACCCCTAGCTGCAGAGGTGAATGGCTTGTCAGCGCAGTGCCAATCGCATTGAGCCACCGCAGCTCCCTATTAGAATCTGCCTCTTCATCTTCCGCGGTGGATTCTCTTCCTCCTCCTACACTTGGTTTCTTCTTGTGAATGGGGCGGGCTGCATTCTGGGAACTGTGTGTATCCCAGAAAGCAGCCGGCCCATTTACAAAGCGCCGCGCTGCTCGCACATGCGCAGTAGGAAAGGGCAGTGAAGCCACACGGCTTCACTGCTTGTTTCCCTTACTGTGGATGGCGACGCCTGGAGCTGCCAGGATCGAGGATCGGCCTCGGCGGGGGCTGACATCGCTGGCGACAAGGACAGGTAAGTGTCCTTATTAAAAGTCAGCAGCTACAGTGTTAGCAGCTGCTGACTTTTAATTTTATTTATTTTTTACCGGACCTCCGCTTTAAAGTCTGGGAAGTTTCCTGGCCATGGACCCAAAATGTTTATGTTTTGTTCCCCAAGCCACTGTATTATTACTTTTGCCTTATGGCAAGGTGTTCCATCATGCTGCAAAAGGCATTGTTCATCAAACTGTTCTTGGAGGGTTGGGAGAGGTTGCTCTCGGAGGATGTTTTTGTACCATTCTTTATTCATGGATGTGGGCCAAATTGAGAGTGAGCCCCCCACTC
This sequence comes from Rana temporaria, assembly GCF_905171775.1. NCBI lineage: Eukaryota > Metazoa > Chordata > Amphibia > Anura > Ranidae > Rana > Rana temporaria. The sequence continues at coordinate 501,128,830 of NC_053490.1, forward strand.
CCTTGGCGGAGGAGTAACCCCACACATGAATGATCTCAGAATGCTTTACTGTTGGCATGACACAGGACTGATGGCAGCGCTCACCTTTTCATCTCCTGACAATATTTTTTTCTGGATGCCCCAAACAATCAGAAACGGGATTCATCAGAGAAAAGGACTTTACCCCAGTCCTCAGCAGTCCAATCCCTGTACCTTTTGGAGATGTTTTTCCTGGAGAATAGTGTTTTTTTTTGCTGCCCTTCTTGATATTAGGCCATCCTCCAAAAGTCTTCACCTCACTGGGCCTGTAGATGCACTCACACCTGCCCGCTGCCATTGCCAAGCAAGCGCTGCACTGGTGATGCCACTGGTGATGCCCCAATCCCGCAGCTGAATCAACTGTAGAAGACGGTCCTGGCGCTTGTTGGACTTTCTTGGGTTCCCTGAAGCCTTCTTCACAAATGCAGTGGAAATGTTTTTTTTATGAGATTAAGGAATCTGGCTAATCCCCAGGCAGAAGGCACAGGCCAGATGGCTTAATCAGCCCTCAAATATAGTGAAGCAGGGGAGTCAGGTGGAAGACGGAATGCTAAGGTGGCTGCCGTAAGGCCTGGGACCCTGGAGCTGGCTTAGGGCTCTTACTCCAGGCTGGAGCTGAGAAAAGGAAGGAGAGAAAGGCTAAGAGGGATTTCTGTTTATTTTTAGGTTCTGTGCAGGGGACATCCTGGCTGGCATGGGAGGATGTAGACAGTTGGAGGCCTGAACAGAAGTCTTTCCCAGTGCAACAGGAATCAAGGGATAGTGCGAATACTTCTGCACAACAAGGGGCAACCAAGGGGAAAGCCTGCTAGACGTAGCATACCTTTATGGGGCAGCATTGTGCCAAATCCCAATCCTTTGCCCTGGGGCATTCTTCAGAGCAGCCAGGTGGGCTGGTAGTATCTGAAGTGTCAGAACTGTGCGAGGTTCTACTGTGGGGACACGATACTCCTGCATACAGTTTGGAACATCGTGCCATTTCACTAAAGGGGACTGAGAACTTCTGGTCTGTATATAACTTTGCCACTGATCCATAGAGCCTGTGATTATTCCGGAGGGAGCACAGTCCAGGATCTTCTTTTTTGTTATGTACATAGAAGGAAGAAGTTGTTAAAGTCTAGTTGAGCATCTCAATCTCTAAACTATTCAAGTTGTTTCCCCCCCATAAAACAAAAACCCAAGCCCATGCACTGATTTCTTGTGTCTGGATACAAGTTGGAAATGTGTGTTGCCTGGCTTTGCAGGAATAGGGGGACTCAAGATTCAGAGGCTCCTGCGGGGGGAAGGGCTACATGGGCAAAACCTACATAACAGCTCTAACACTACTTAAAAAGTCTGTGCTCCACTGGGGAGGATTGCCTTTGTTTCCTGTTCAAAAGACAGCAGGAAATAATAATAATAAAAAAAACAAGGCTGCAACTAGGAGGAAGCATTTCCTAAAGTCTAGTACACACTGCTAGTTTTTATTCATTCAAACCAGCAGGCTGAACGAAAAACAAAACTGACAGCTCAGGAAGAGCCGCTGTACCAACAATCCAATATTAGTGACAGGGGGCTGGCCCCTTCCAGAACACTCGGGGCCAGATTCATGTATATTTGCGGCGGCGTATTGTATAGCATTTACGTTACACCGCCGCAAATTTTATGGGCAAGTGCTTGATTCACAAAGCACTTGCCTGTAAAGTTGCCGCGGCGTAGCGTAAATCCTTCCGGCGCAAGCCCGCCTAATTCAAATGGGGCGTGGATCATTTAAATTAGGCGCGTTCCCGCGCCGAACGTACTGCGCATGCTCCGTTTTGAAAATTCCTGCCGTGCTTTGCGCGAAATGACGTTGCACCGACATAATTTTTTGAACGTCGATGTGAGTTATGTCCTTTCCTATTCACGGACGACTTGCGCAAAAAAAAATAAAAAATTTAAATTGGCGCGGGAACAACGGCCATATTTTAACATGGCAAGTCTAAATATAGGCCAAGAAATAGCAGCTTTAACTATACGCCAGGAAAAGCCGACTAGCGACGACGTAAGAGAATGCGACGGCCGCGCGTACCTTCAAGGATCGCCGGAAAAAGCCAATTAGCATACCCGACGCAGAAAACGACGCAAACTCCACCCAGTGGGCGCCGAAGTATTGCACCTACGATCCGAAGGCGTACGCCTGTCGGATCGAAGCCAGAAGCCGTCGTATCTTGGTTTGAGGATTCAAACTAAAGATACGACGCAGCGAATTTGAAAGTACGCCGGAGTATTAGTAGATACTCCGGCGTACTTCTTCTGTGAATCTGGCCCATGGTCAGCAGACCTTTTTTCGGTCATGCCCATTCGACAAAAGCCAGTGACAGACATTTGTAAACAGTCAGGAACCGCACAGACACCATGATTTACATAATGGTGTCATCCCAAAAAGTATATACTGTTTTCGGATGACGCCTCAACTTAGCATGCATGTTTTCTCCATCAAAAACTATATTAAATTACAGGTTTTAGATATGCTGTAGTTGCTGCAATAAGCTCTGGAATCGGCCCAAGTGACCACTTACCTCTTTTGAATGCCAAGCCAGACTGCTTCACATTTTGGACATACAGATGGGGTCTGCCTTCCTCCTCCAAAGAGCACAGAGAGATCCCTGTGAAATAAATAACAGAATACAGACATGAGTTAAAATGGAGGACACATCATACAACAGACATTGTCCAACATAGTTTCCCTTGAATGCATAATCGTGGTTATACACCGATCTATCCATTCCATCAAATAACGCAGATCTGAGCCCTGCTTGTGACAGTGATGTGAGGATGGATCCATGTGCACTGCCAGTAATGAGCACTGTAGACCAGTGGTTCTCAACCCTGTCCTCAAGGACCCCCAACAGGCCATGTTTTGGGAATTTCTCTTAGATAAAATAGCTGACCAAAATGCCAAGCCAGTGACTCTGATTTAAAGCACCTGTGCAAAAGGAAAGGAAAACCTGCAAACATGGCCTGTTGGGGGTACTTGAGGACAGGTTTGAGAACCACTGGTGTAGACTAAGGATGAGCTCTGGCGTGTTCGTATGCTACACGTGCAGAGCCCGCCAGGAAGTGTGCACGGCGCTGTGCTAATCACAGCCAGGGATACATTTCCCGATCTCTGCAGCCGAGCATCGGGACAATGTCTCCCTGGCTGTGATTAGCACAGTGCCGTGCACACTTCCTGGCGGGCTCTGCACGTGTAGCATGCGAACACGCCAGAGCTCATCCTTATTGTAGACCATCAGTAATGGTCTCTCAGGTAAGATATACCAACTTGCAGAAAAATCTGTATGCGACTTGGCCCCAATCATATCCTTTGCTATAGAGATAAGGGAACCAGGAGCCCGAGGTTCATGATTTTTGCCCTTCAATTTGCGGTGAGACATCTGTGTGAAGCTCGCTAGGACTAAAAATACAGGGTGGGCCATTTACAGGGTGGGCCATTTATATGGATACACCAAAAACAAAAGTTGGATTCAAAATTGCCGACTTCAAAATGGCCGCCATGGTCACCACCCATCTTGAAAAGTTTCCCCCCTTACATATACTAATGTGCCACAAACAGGAAGTTAATATCACCAACCATTCCCATTTTATTAAGGTGTATCCATATAAATGGCCCACCCTGTAGAATGGCAACCATTTTGCTTTGGATAACATTAAGGGCAAAGTTCACGCCACAATTTGTGCTCTGGATGTGTTTCTGCATTTAAGTGCATTCCACCATGTGCTTTGATGCATTTTTTATTCTGCTGTGTTTTTCCCCTGTTCCACTTTTGTTGATGGCACTGAAATGCACTGCACTGACGTAAACTAGGGCCAATGGAATCCATGGTGCCTGCATTTTTGATGCAGATTAAAAATGCACTGGACTGCATCTGGTGTGGAACCTTAGGTTGCTTTTAGACCGCTTCGTTGAAAAAAATGCACTAAACGCATATGCGTTTCTGGCGCATTTTCTGCTTGGCTTGCATTTGTTAAACATGGACATGTGGCTCAAAAAATGCACAACCCCGGTACACTTTTGAAACCTTTTCTTTTCTTTTCATTTAATAGAATAGGATTTAAAGGGAAATATTTTCTTGCATTTTTTGGCATGGTAAAAATGCATCAAACACACCAGTGTGAAAGGGCTCTAAGTAAGGAATGGGTAAAATGTCTGTCAGGTTCTTATAACCTCCTAAAAGAGACACATTTAAGGGGCAATGGGCCTGCAATAGCTATGTACAGAAAGCAGTAGGGGACAATCATTAGGAAAGCCAACTGGCTTTGGTTAAAGCGGGGGTTCACCCTTAGAGGGCACTTTTCCCCCTTAGATTCCTGCTCGTTATTACTAGGGGAATCGGCTATTTATTTTAAAATATGTGCAGTACTTACCCGTTTACGAGATGCATCCTCTCCGTCGCTTCCGGGTATGGGCTTCGGGAATGGGCGTTCCTTCTTGATTGACAGGTTTCCGAGAGGCTTCCGACGGTCGCATCCATCGCGTCACGATTTTCCGAAAGAAGCCGAACGTCGGTGCGCAGGCGCAGTATAGAGCCGCACCGACGTTCGGCTTCTTTCGGCTACGAGTGACGCGATGGATGCGACCGTCGGAAGCCTCTCGGAAGAATGTCAATCAAGAAGGAACGCCCGCTCCCGAAGACCCATACCCGGAAGCGACGGAAGAAGATGCAGCTCGAAAACGGGTAAGTACTGCACATATTTTAATATAAATAGCCGATTCCCCTAGACCGAACGAGCAGGAAGCTAAGGGGAGATTTTATTTTTTTTTTTAAATGGGTGAACTCCCGCTTTAAGCAGCTCACCAGAAAATGGCTACCTGCCGATAGGTACCCCAAAAAAAATAAAAAATAAATAAGGCGGCATGAACCAGCAGAGGGAGCACCAAACCAAACAGTAATGCTGCGTAAACACGATTGGACATTCTGACAACAAAACTGTTTTTTTCCCCTGATGGATTGTTCGCTTAAACTTGTTTTTTTATACACACTGAAATTCCGACAGCAAATGTCCGATGGAGCCTACACACGGTCGGAATATCTGACCAAAAAGCTCACATCGAACATTTGTTGTCGGAAATTCCGACCGTGTGTACGCGCCCTAAGAGTCCAAATCACTCAAAGAAGGGCAACAAAGCCAATAAAGGGTCTGGAGGATATTAGTTATGAAGAAAGGTTGCGAGCACTGAACTTATTCTCTCTGGAGAAAAGACGCTTAAGAGGGGATTTGATTTCAATTTACAAATACCGTACTGGTGACCCCACAATAGGGATAAAACTTTTACGTCGAAGGGCGTTTAATAAGACATGCGGCCACTCATTAAAATTAGAAGAAAACAAAGTTTATCCTTAAACTACGTAGAGGGTTCTTTATTGTAAGAGTGGAAAGGATGTGGAATTCCCTTCCACAGGTGGTGGTTTCAGTGGGGAGCATCCATAGTTTCAAGAAACTATTAGATAAGCACCTGAACGACCACAACATACAGGGATATACAATGTAATACTGACATAAAATCACACACATAGGGTGGACTTGAGTCTTTTTTTCCAACCTCACCCACTATGTAATGCACCCTTTCACTGTAAAAGGGGGGAATTTGAAAAACATTTGGACATTTGAAGATCCATAGTGTGCTGGCAAAAATGTGCGCAAACAACGAGTGATTCACAAAGAACAGCCTATGTATTCTGGGGCCAAACGACTCCCCCTTCATCAAGAGAAGCTCAGTTGGAGCCATACGGCCATTACAGGTTCATGCTCATAATGAGCAAAGGCTCACTACAAAAGGAATGTGCGTATGCGCACTGACGCCGAAAGGCCTATTTAAGCTGGACTATGGTATGAACAGATTGCCGAGTGGTCATCAGCTAGCTCCGGTTTAACCTGTGCTTTTACCTGCTATATCTGCTTAACCATGCTTGACATGGCTTTCCCTTGACCAGTCTCTGGTATCCTGCCTGCCTATTGTGAACTCGGCTTGTACTCGGACTCTGCTCCTGTCTTGTGCATCTGTACCTCACTGCCTGACTGTGTACCGACCCCGGCCTGTATCCTGACTTTGCCTCCGTCTCATCTTCCTGTACCTTCGCTGCCCAGCTGTTGAGGACCTTTTGGCTTGTGACCTTGCTACGCTCCTGCCCGCTGATCAAGCTTCATCGTTTTCCAGTTCCTGCCTGGGGATCTACGGTCACCTGGTTCTTTCAAACCTCAGCTGGTGCTGCCAGTTATACCGACCCTCATGCCAATCTGTGAACTCACACCTCTTGTTAATATCACCAGGGGAGTTGGCTAAGAGGTGCAAGAGAAGCCACCTCTACAGCTAGATCTCCACCAGGTATTCGACCGATGGAGTCCAGAGCTAAATTTATCTGAATCATTTTAATAAACTATGCAAAACCTAGCAGATTTCTGTTTTACCATTACAGATAACATTCATGGGATCACATTATTATTATTTTTATTATAATTCTACAGGATTTATATAGGCACATCCTGTAAAATTCAATGAAATCAGGAAAACAGGCTGAAATTGCGTGAAATGGGGATTGAACAATCTGTAAAAATGTAATTATTAGCCTACGGTAATGTGTGTGGGCACTTTGATCTCACTGCAGTAATTACACTATAAGAATCTTTATGTTTACATCGTAATTAGTCAATATTTCTTCTAATCACGATCTGCTGTTCTGTATTTCATACTCTGCACAGTGACACTGCATCAATATATCTTCAATCAAAAAAAGAAAAATATAAGTACCGTATATACTCGAGTATAAGCCGAGGCCCCTAATTTTACCACAAAAAGCTGGGAAATATTATTGACTCGAGTATAAGCCTAGGGTGTCCATGTGCATGCCTCACTGTGCCCATGACTAGACTGACGTTTAACATTGGAGTCTATGGAAGGGGTGCCTGGATTTGAAAAATCAGTGCTCCCCAGCAATAAGTGCCCCAGACAACAAACTTTGCACACTTGTAAAGGAAGAGTGGGGCTACATGTGTGCCAAGTTTGGTACCGGGTCCCCAAAGTCCGGGAGATCAGGCGCAAAATAGTGACTTGGGTATAAGCCGAGGGGGGCATTTTCAGCACAAAAAAAATGTGCTGAAAAACTCGGCTTATACTCGAGTATATACAGTAGATTGGAACATTTGTGGAGAAAAGGTGGTGCATTGCTCTATTTTTCAAGATTTCCCGCCTGCTGCCTGCCCACGCATTATAGACCTTACCGCGACACTTCTCCATGAACCCCCCTGCTGTCTCTCTACACTTTGCAGACTTCTCCCTGACATCTATGCAAGTTCTGCTCAACATTCATACTTCTTTATTCCCAACCATTCCTATTCTGAAGTAGGTGCACATTTGCTGTAATTCAAATGTAAAAAAATAAAAAAAAACTAATAATGCTGTTGTCAAGGCAACCACTAGATGGTGATAGAGTACTTGTTAAGGAATAAGCAAGAATTATAATCATTAAACCGCATCCCATTTAAAGTGACAAACTTTGGTAATTTTATTAATATATATTAAAAAAAAAAAAAAGGACGCATTAAATTTATAACTTATTAAAAGCAAAACTTCACTGGCACATTATATATATATATATATATATATATATATATATATATATATATATATATATATATATATATATATATATATATATATATATATATATATATATATATATAATGTTTTTTTTGGGGGGGGGTACCTGGTGTTGACAGCTCCTACTTCCACCTGGATCGTCTAGGTTTACTCCCCCCCCCCCCTTTGCCCACAGGCTTCTGGGACACGTTGCAGTTCCCAGGAGGCTGCGGGACTATTCACAAATAGCAGCAAAGCTCATGCATGTGCAATGGGAAGACGGCTGTGAAGGGGTCACAGCTGACTTCCCTTTATTAACATGTCAGTGCTGGGGACAAGCCAACCGGTGAAGAACCATTCCGGGTGAGGACATCACTGGATCCCTGGACAGATTAATAAAGTCGGTAGCTACAGTATTTGTAGCTGCTGACTTTTTTTCCCCTAGGGTGAAGAACCCTACCCTACAGTACAGTACATGGCATACAAAGCTCAGCATACAATCCCAGTATCTGACGGATGTCATCCTGAACAAGTCAATCGAGAGGACCAAAGATCCCGAATCTAGAAGAAGCCAGCGAGAAGACGTGGACTCCAGAGAGGGAGCTTATTGTATCTCTGGGGGAGAAGACAGTGAAGTATTAGGAATATTAGTCTCTGCACAGTTTCTTTAATTCTTTCTTATGTTCTGAACAAAGTAAACATCGCAGAGATCACACACTTGTGGGAGTGTCAGATCCGGTCACTACCCAGCTGTTCCGTGTGCGGGTTTCCCACCATTAGATGACAGTGGAAGGCCGTCTTGGGAGTCATACAGAGAAACTAATTACAGAGCCTGGGTAGAGTGAGAGGGGAGTCAGGCACAGGGAAAGGCTAGGTTCGCATCTGTTGGCTGGGGGATCATCTAGTTCACTGGTGTTAAACTGGCGGCCCTCCAGCTGTTGCGGAACTACAAGTCTCTAGTTCTATTGATCATCATGTAATGGACTGATGCTTCAGGCAAAGTGTAGATACATAGGCTACTTGCCATATATACATTGCATTCCTGGGGACATTTCATTTACTTAGTTGCACAGGCATGCAGCATTCCATTAGGAACTTTGGGCACGTGTATGTTTTTTTTTTTGCTATCCACCAAAGCACCACAGAGATGATTTATACCCCCTGGTGCCCAACGTGCAGCCCGTGGCCCACATGAAGCACTTTGGTATATGATGCATGCATACCTCCCAAATTTTCAACTTCAGAATGAGGGACAAATGAGCATACCTCCCAACGAAGTTGTTGAGCGGGGGGGGATTCCGTGGATCAGAGTTGAAGGTGCCGCGGAATCGCGGGACTCTAGCACTGATCGCGGGACCACGGGATTTACCGCGAATCACGGGACATTACCGCAAAATCCGGGATGGTTGGGAGGTATGTGTATGGCCCTTGGACCTCAGCATTTTGTAGTGGGAATGTTGATTAGGGTAACAGCACTGATCTCTACTAGCCTCATGTAACATGTCCCCAGTTTTGTATGGTCTTCAACAGTATGTCCTCGCTCTCTGCCCTCAATTCCTCCAGTTGGTCTGCTGCTGCCGAAAGTCCTCTCAAGCATTACATATACTGAACATTGCGTTCGGCCCTTTGGTGATGTCAGGGGGTAGTGGTTAATGATTCTTACTCTGAATGGTCCAAGGTTATCAGTGGTGTACCCCAACATTCAGCGTTGGGACCCTTACTTTTTAATATCTTTATAAATGAATTTGGGGGCGGGATCAAAAGTAAAATTTCTGTCTTTGCAAATGACACCAAGCTATGCAGTGGAAGAACGTCCTTACAGGATGTCTCCAATTTACAAGTCAAGTTCAATGTATTGTTTCATTGGGCAACTAGATGGAAAATTAGGTTTAAAAGGGTTGTAAAGGTTTTTTATTTTCTAAATGGGTTCCTTTAGGCTAGTGCATTGTTGGTTCACTTACCTTTTCCTTCGATTTCCCTTCTAAAAATTTTTTTTCTTTGTCTGAATTTCTCACTTCCTGTTCCGCCTCAGTAAGCCGTTCTTGCTGACAAACCCCCAGCCAGAACATGGGGGCAAGCTTACTGGGGAGAAACAGGAAGTGTGAAAAAAAACATTTAGCAGGGAAATCGAAGTAAGTGAACCAACAATGTACTAGCTTAAAAGGAACCTCTTTAGAAGATAAAAAAACAAACCTTTAACCACTTCAATATCGGACACTTTCCCCCTTCTTGCCCAAGCCAATTTTCAGGGCTGTCACTTTTTAAATGACAATTACGCGGTCATGCTACACTGTATCCAAACAAAATTTTATCATCATTTTGTTCCCACAAATAGAGCTTTCTTTTGGTGGTATTTGATCACCTCTGCATCATGACAGGCACTAATAAGGTGGCACTGGTTGGGGGAAGTGGGTTGAGAAGTGTCCAATTACTGATTAGATGTTCTACCGCTGGGGCTACTGAATCCAATGTTGTGAACTGCTCTGTTTGTAGGGTAAGGCTGCATTCACACCTAAGCGACAGCCGCGTACGCGTGTAGCGGCAGATTTGCCGCGATTACAAATGTATCTTTTTTTTTTTTTTTTTTCTAAAGTATTCCCATTGCTGTCTATGGGAAAACGCGCCTGTCGCGTGAAAAAAAGGGTCCGGGACTTTTTTTCAGGCGACAGGCGTTGCGCGTCTATGAGATGTGAACCATCTCCATAGACGGCAATGGGAATTCTCCCCTCAAGCGACAGAAGCGTCCCGCGTCGGGCGTTTTGTCGCTTAGGTGTGAATGGGGCCTAAAATGAATTCTTGAATTCTAACCCTCCAGCTCCTGGCCCTTGGGGTGTCTATGCCTCTCCTCGCCCCCACCCTGGGGCCCTCCCCGTGCCTCTTACCCTGTGGTTTCCCTTCTCCGTCTGGAGGGCTCCCCCCCCCCCTCCCCCTGCTGAATACCTGATTTTGATGTGCTGGAGTACTCATACTGTAATTACTTAGAGTGATGTTCCCTGGACTAGCAACCTCAACGCTTTATGTATGAATCAATTGCCTGTTTGTATGACTACACCTGTGTGTTCTGAGTTATGTACCATGGTATAATGTACTGTGTTCTTATTGTTGTGCATTTTGATAAAAAAAAACGTACCTGTTAAATAAGGTGGCACTGGTGGGAATCTATATGCGACATTGGTGGGCAGTGAAAGGCTGCACTGATGGGTATTTATGGGTGGCACCGATAGGTGACACTGCTGGGCACCGATAGGCATCACTGATGGAACTGGCAGGCATTGCTGATGGGCATCAATTGGCATCTGCCTGTGCACTTATTGGCATATCCCTGGTGGTCCAGGGTGGCATTACCTGGTGGGCGTCCTTTATGGGCATCCCTGGTGGGCCTGGACGGGCATCCGCAGAAGTGCTGCACTGATAAACAATCAGCACAGACCCCCGTCAGGAGAGCCGCCGATCGGCTCTCCTCTTCGTGCGTCTGTCAGACACAAGTGAACGGCAAAGCAAAGGTTAGAGGATCAAATGCTATAGAGAGAGTTGCCACTGACAATAGGATAGCCCATGGAAATGACAGGGGGCCAACAAGCTATCTACTAACAATAACAAGTTGCATGATGTAAAGCTTCTGTGCCAAGGTTACCATAGTGTACCATAGATTATAGAAAGTACAGAAATGGACACAAGGAAACATTTGGGGTCTATCATACTTTACCTGCCCTATAAATAGAAGATTTAAAGGGGTTGTAAAGGTAAAAAAAAAAATCCCTAAATAGCTTCCTTTACCTTAGTGCAGTCCTCCTTCACTTGCCTCATCCTTCCGTTTTGCTTTTAAATGTCCTTATTTCTTCTGAGAAATCCTCACTTCCTGTTCTTCTGTCTGTAACTCCACACAGTAATGCAAGGCTTTCTCCCTCTTGAGGGGGCGAGCAGGAGTGTCAGGACGCTCACTAACACACAGCTCCTTTCTCTATCTACAAAGTAAAGAGTGTCCTGACACTCCTGCTCGCCCCCTCAAGAGGCTTTCTCCACACCAGGGAGAAGGCCTCCCATTACTGTGTGGAGTTACAGACAGAAAAACAAGTGAGGATTTCTCAGAAGAAATAAGGACATTTTAAAGCAAAATGGAAGAATGATGTAAGTGAAGGAGGACTGCACTGAGGTAAAGGAAGCTATTTAGGGGGGGGGGGGGATGACCTTTACAACCCATTTAATTAAATTAAAAAGTTAAATCAGCATAACAACCTAGGTGGCAGAGTGAATAATAATGTTACTAAAATCTCCATAGAACTTACCATAGTTTTGTGACGAGTCAGTCTTCTCCAGCTGAATATATCGGATTACTTTGGGGCAGATCGAGATTTCCTTGTAGAGCTGGAAAAGAGAACACGATGATGGTATTTAATTTTGGCATGACACATTTCAGTCCTGAAACTAAAACAAGGCTGTGCCATTGGCCATGGTTGTTTCCTCAAAGATGGTTCAAAACCGGAACGTGAACAGTAAGGCTAAAAAGTCAACTAAAACACCAAGCAGCATGTAAAAGGATGCATAGGTAGGATAAATGCTTCTGTATTACAGGAAACAGAGTTAGCCATATAAAAATGCTGTCTGCCCTTGGCTTTAATTCTAACCTGGAACAAGTGTTCAGATGCAGACTCTACCGTTGTAAATAAAAATGCCGATTCCAGGTCAAGGAGTCAAAGTACTAAAGCCAGAGTGACCGCATAGACCAGTGATGGTGAACGTTGGCACCCCAGAGGTTTTGGAACTACATTTCCCATGATGCTCAACTACACTGCAGAGTGCAGGAGCATCATAGGAAAGGTAGATCCAAAACATCTGGGGTGCCAAGGTTTGCCATCACTGGCATAGGCAGTCAACTTGCATTTCCAGATGAGTCTAAGCAAATGGCAGACCTCTCATTTAGCAGCTGTATGGACCCTTTAGATGTCAAGGGCCAAATTGACGGATTCTCAACCAAGATACCCAGTATTGTGCAAAAGACATCTTTGAGATCTTGCCCATCAGGCACGCTGCGCGCCTGCTAGATAGTCTTAAAAGGAGTGACTTATACCTACGCCGATTTGCGCAGCCATGTCAATCTGTCACAGTATAACTGCGACGGCTGGTCGGCTAGCGGTTAAAGTGGAACTTCACCCAAAAAGGAGACTTCCACTTTTCGTCTTCTCTCCCCCACCACCACTTTTGTGAACATGGTCTCTTCTTTTTTTGGGGAGGGGGGCAGGTACATGCTTTAGACAGGTACCGCCTTTTCCCCTAGCCTTCTGCATTACACCCCAGAAGACTGCCGAACCATTTACAAAGCACAGTGTGCCTTGTGCATGCGTAGCGGAAAGCCAGATATGAAGCCACAAGGTGTCACAGTCAGCTTCCCACACTAAACATGCCAGCGCTGGGGACCTGAAGACCAGTGAAGAACTGCCCCAGGGTGAGGAACAGCGCTGGATCTCTGGACAGGTAATCGGCAGCTTTGGATTTGCAGCTGCTGACTTCATTTTTCTTTGGGAAGGGGGAGCATCACACTGAAGATCCTCTTTAATAAAGGAAACTGTAAACCTAAATTCACTTTTTTTCCCCCGTGTGACTTTTTACCTGGCAAGTGTCATTTGTGGAGAGTAAAAAAGAGAGGTGAAAAAAAAAATGACCACTTGGATCACACAAAGAAAGAAGATGTTGGGCAATAAAGGATAGCAGAAATCAGACGATGCAAAAGTAAAAAAGAGCAAAAGGAAAAGGAGTGACCAGTTAATCCGCCAGTGTTCCAGGGCCACGCGCCCCCAACAGTGAAATTAAATTCTAAAAGAATTTAAATCAGCAGCTCCTTATACTCCTCAGAGTAAACACATTTGTGCCAGTAGAGACAATTTTTAAAGGAATTTCTCCCAGAGGCCTTTCTCCGTTGCCACCAAGTCTACCATCTCATTAATTTCAGCTACCTACTTCACCCGAATAGCAACAGACGTGGCTGTGTCGGTTTTCAAAAAGCGGGATACAGCTCTTGGGTGCTGTAAGCAGGAGCAGGGATGAACTGGCCATTGGGACTACAGGGAGTTTCCCGGTGGGCCGATGGCTCAGTGGGCCGGCTTCAGTGACAGCGGACCGCCGACCCCCCTCCGCTCCTCTGTCTCTCCCTTCCCGCAGCGCTCACCTCATCTCCCTGCCCATAGCGCTCAACTGGGGGGGAACAAAGAAGCAGGGGGAGGACCAGAGGAGCAGGGGGGACGACAGAGGAGCATGGGGGAGGGGACAGACAGCTGACTCAACAGCTATGGCCTGGGAGTTTCTCACTTCTGACTAATCTTGTCCCATAAGGGGGGGCACCAAACTGATTCTTTGCCCCGGGTGAAATAATGTCTAGCTTCCCCACTGGTACTGCCTATAAGAGTACCAGCCGTTTTACTCTAATGAAGTAAAATGGCTAGTGAAGGGGGAGAGAAGGGTTGGATGGCCAGGGGGGGGGGGGTGCGGGAGTTGTCCGGCCGTTGTGGGAGAGACCTGTCAAAGTGGGCCAGTCTGGATGAAGTCCAGGGCCAAATTTTTGTCCCAGTCCAGCCCTGAGCAGGAGAGGTAGCATAGATCGCCTGTAGACCTTATTCGAAAACCGGTGGTGGTGCAGAAGGAAAAAGTCAGGGTCTTTCGGTAACTCGTGATCAGTGAACTTTTAGGTTATACGGTGAACCTCTCTCTGCCCAGTACGATTGCAGAAGACGGCAGGACCAGAAAATGTGGAGGAGGGAGCCAGATTTCCCTCCACACCCCCAACAAAAGGTCCGAGCACTGGGGCAACAACCTATGGCTCTTTACCGGTGTATGGTACCACTGGGTCAACATTTTAAACCTGGCAAAAAATAAAAAATGCAAGGAGGTGATCAAATACCACCAAAAAGAAAGCTCTATTTGTGGGGGGGAAAAAATTACATCAATTTTGTTTGAGTAGAGCATTGTATGACTGCGCAATTGTCAGTAATGCAGTGCCTTGTCGCAAAAAAATGGCCTGGTCATCAACCGCTTGCCGACCGCGCCATGTACATTTACGTCGGCAGAATGGAACGGCTGTGCAATGCAACGTATAGATACTGTACAGGACGCCAGGGTTGGGTCCTGGATGGACGCTATGTTGCGCCAATTTTTGGAGTGTGGTCCCTTTAAGGGAGTGGTGTAGGGTTCAGGAGGTCACCCAGAGGGGGTGAGAAATTCTGTAAAATTACAAGTTGATCCAGAGAGGATGGGCTTACAGTCCTCTCTGTCCTTCTTAATGTCATTTGGGGCCCGGAATTTCGGAGGCTCTAAAGCAGGGGTCTCAAACTCAAATTACCTGAGGGCCACAAGACAAGTTTTCATATGCCATGGGGGGCCGCATGCAAACTTTCAAACTTCAAAAACAACAGTACTGGTGTCAGCGAACACATTATTAACCCCCAGCACTGGTGTCAGCGAGCGCATTATTACCACCAGCACTGGTGTAAGGCAGGGTTTGACAAATTTGCTTGGAATCTAGGAGCCAGCAAAAAAAGTTAGGAGCCAGAAAACGCACCCCGTCCCGACGAGCTTGCGCGCAGAAGCGAACACATACGTGAGCAGCGCCCGCATATGTAAACGGTGTTCAAACCACACATGTGAGGTATCGCCGCGATTGGTAGAGTGAGAGAAATAATTCTAGCTCCTCTGTAACTTAAAACATGCAACCTGTAGATTTTTTTAAACGTCGCCTATGAAGATTTTAAAGGGTAAAAAAGTTTGTCGGCATTCCACAAGCGGACACAATTTTGAAGCGTGACATGTTGGGTATGAATTTACTCGGCGCAACATTATCTTTCATAATATTAAAAAAAATGGGGATAACTTTACTGTTGTCTTATTTTTTTAAATTAAAAAAAGTGTAATTTTTTCCCAAAAAAGTGCGCTTGTAAGACCGCTGCGCAAATACGGCGTAACAGAAAGTATTGCAACGATCGCTATTTTATTCTCTAGGGTGTTAGGATAAAAAAAAATATATATATATATATATATATATATATATATATATATATATATATATATATATATATATATATATATATATATATATAATGTTTGGGGGTTCTAATTAGAGGGAAGAATATGGCAGTGAAAATAGTGTAAAATGACATTAGAATTGCTGTTTAACTTGTAATGCTTAACTTGTAATACCAACGGCCACCACCAGATGGCGCCAGCTCACATCTGGTGGTAATAACTTGTAATACCAACGGCTCACCACCAGATGGCGCCAGCTCGCAAAAAAAAACTTTTTTTTTTTTTTTTTTGCTCCCCCCACTTCCACCCTGCCTGCGGGCCATTTAGAACTGGTCCGCGGGCCGCAAATGGCCCGCGGGCCGGTACTTTGAGACCACTGCTCTAAAGTGACGTTCTGGAGGGAAAGAGGAGCCTCCTCTTCTGACCCCTGGCTTTCAAGCAGGCAGGGGGTTTAGAACTTCCAGGAAATCAGCTTAAAGGACAGGAAGTGCTGATAGAGGGTGTGGAGGAGTATGGGAGTGGACCTGTCTGCAGAAGCTGTGCACTGCTGAGAAAGACTGGAAGTTCTGCCTAAACCGTATGTGCCTTTGTTTTATCTGCTGTGCTGAAGGAAAACAGACTTTTTCATTTATGCTGAGACAAGCAGGAATCTTTCCTTGATGCTTTTCCCTGTGTGCTGAAGAAAGCGTTGTGTTTTTCGTTTGGTCACAAATAAAAACCCTTTTTGTTCACTGTTACAGTTTACGCACTTAATCTCGCAGAGCTAAAGAACCCCCAAAGTTCACGATACGTTACTTTAAATTTTGCACCGTGGGGGTGCGTGCGTGTACCCCTGCCGCAAGCTCTGTAACCGCGGGACCTGCGGACTTGATGTCTACCGGTGTCCCGTGATCGGCACACGGATTGTCTGCTCCCTCTCATCGGGAGCAGTGTCACTTGTAGCCCAGTCCCCTCGTAGTTAGAATCACTCCCTAAGACACACTTAACCCCTTTCTAGCCCCCTAGTGGCTAACCCCTTCCCTACCAGTCACATTTATACAGTAATCAGTGCATTTTTATAGCACTGATCGCTGTATGGTCCCAAAATGGTGTAAAAAAAGTGTCCGATGTGTCCGCCATAATGTCGCAGTCACTATAAAAATCGCTGATCGCCAATACTAGTAAAAAAAATGTTTTTATAAAAATGGCATTAAACAATCCTTTATTTTGTAGACGCTTTAACTTTTGTGCAAACCAATCAGTAAACGCTTATTGTGATTTTTTTTTTACCAAAAATATGTAGAAGAATACGTATCGGCCTAAACTGAGGAAAAATTTACTTAAAAAATTAATAAAAAATTGTGGATATTTATTAAAGAAAAAAAAAAGTACAAAATATTGCTTTTTTTAAAAATTTGATTTTTTTGATTATAGAGCAAGAAATAAAAACCGCAGAGGTGATCAAATACCACCAAAAGAAAGCTCTATTTGTGGGGAAACCACGTTGCACGACCGCGCAATTGTCAGTTAAATCGGCGCGGTGCCGAATCGCCAAAACTGGCCCGGTCATTTGCCAGCCAAATCCTCTGGGGCTGAAGTGGTTAAGGGGGTAAATGCTTCCAGGGCTGAAGTAGTTAAAGTTCATGTGCGTGTAAAGGCATGGTGTCCCAAAGATTTTGCAAATAGTGGCCCAGATTCTCAAAGGGGCTTACGACGGCGCAACGCCATGTACGCCGTCGTAAGTCCTAATCTGGGCCGTCGTATCTATGCGACCGATTCTTAGAATCAGTTACGCATAGATATCCATTAGATCCGACAGGCGTAAGGCTCTTACGCCGTCGGATCTTAAATGCAATTTTTTTTTTGTCCACTAGGTGTCGCCTCCGTCGTTTTCCCCATCGAGTATGCAAATTAGCTAGATACGCGAATTCCTGAAAGTACGCGTGGCCGACGCAGTAAAGTTACGCTGTTTACGTTAGGCTTTTCCCGACGTAAAGTTGCCCCTGGGTATATGAGGCGCAACCAATGTTAAGTATGGCCGTCGTTCCCGCGTCGAAATTTATAAATTTACGTTGTTTGCGTAAGTCGTCCCGTGAATGGGGCTGGACGCCATTTACGTTCACGTCGAAACCAATGACGTCCTTGCAACATCATTTGGAGCATTTTACGGACGGCGCATGCGCAGTATGTTCGGCGCGGGAACGCGCTTGATTTAAAAATGCTACACGCCCCCTACCCGCCTAATTTGAATTAGGCGGGCTTGCGCCAGGTGATTTACGCTACGCCGCCGCAACTTTACAGGCAAGTTCTTTGTGAATAAAGCACTTGCCTGAAAAACTTGCGGCGGCGTAACGTAAATGAGATACGTTTCGCCCGCCCTAAGTTACGCCATTCTACGAGAATCTGCCCCACAGTGTCTTGCTGGAACGAAATGCAAGCCTTTTGAATCTAGTTCATTAAAAAATATGCCAATAGGAATATCTTCAAATGTTACAACTGTAATATTGGTCAATACATAGGCCATAGGGGTTACTACTATAGGACTGACTTAACAGGGTGGTGTAAAGTTCATTGAAGACCTGCAAAAACATTGTTTGGCTGTAGAGTTATTCTTTAAAAGCTGTAAAATACACAATTCCTTATCTTAACAGGTAACTATGAAAGCTCAAAAACTTGTGCAGCTCTTCCACTAGGAACGTAGATAAGGTTGATCAACATTTGATTGTTCTATGGCCACATATGGCTCACCTGCAATCTGGCCTGCACAAGTACACCTGGCGTAGGAGCAGGTGAGCAAACAAAGCATCGCTTGGCTCCTTACAGCCGATACAATCCCAGATCTGCAAGTTTTCCCTTTATAGTGGGCTGGGATATCTGGCCAGTTAAGCGCGGTTTACAACACCCTAAAACAGATAACCTTATTGCTGTAATAAAATGTCAGTGGTGGAACAAATAGGTGTAGCAGCCTGGAAGTGTAAAGTACTGAAATTGCGCACCTCAGTGTGAAAAAAAAAAAACTGTCATCATAGCGGTGCAGCAGGTGTTGTAGTAGGGGCTTAACCACTTCAGCCCCAGAAGGATTTACCCCCTTCCTAACCAGAGCCCTTTTTGCGATTCGGCACTGCGTCGCTTTAACTGACAATTGTGCGGCCGTGCAACGTGGCACCCAAACAAAATTGACGTTTTGTTTTTACCACAAATAGAGCTCTCTTTTGGTGGTATTTGATCACCTCTGCAGTTTTTATTTTTTGCGCTATAAACAAAAAAGAGTGACAATTTTGAAAAAAAAAAACAATATTTTATATATATATATATATATATATTATAGAATATATATATATATATATAGAATATATATATATATATATAGAATATATATATATATATATAGAATATATATATATATAGAATATATATATATATATATAGAATATATATATATATAGAATATATATATATATAGATATATAGAATATATATATATATATAGAATATATATATATATAGAATATATATATATATATATATAGAATATATATATATATATATAGAATATATATATATATATATATAGAATATATATATATATATATATATATATATATATATATATATATAGAATATATATATATATATATATAGAATATATATATATATATATATATATATATATATATATATATATATATAGAATATATATATATATATAGAATATATATATATATATATATATATATATATATAGAATATATAGAATATATATATATATATATATATATATATATATAGAATATATATATATATATATATATATATATAGAATATATATATATATATATATATATAATATATATAGAATATATATATATATATATATATATATATAGAATATATATATATATATATATATATAATATATATATATATATATATATATATATATATAGAATATATATATATATATATATATATATATATATATATATATATATATATATATAGAATATATATATATATATATATATATATATATATATATATATATATATATATATATATATATAGAATATATATATATATATATATATATATATATATATATATATATATAATATATATATATATATATATATATATATATATATATATATATATATATATATATATATATATATATATATATATATATATATATATATATATATATATATATATATATATATATATATATATATAATATAGATAGATAGATATATTCTATATCTATCTATCTATTTATTCTATATCTATCTATCTAATTTCCTCAGTTTAGGCCAATATGTATTCTACAAAATAAGTTATAGCGTCTACAAAATAGGGGATAGTTATATGGCTTTTTTTTTATTTTTATTAGTAATGGCAGCAATCTGCGATTTTATCATGGCTGCGACATTATGGCGGACACATCAGACACTTGACGCCATTTTGGGAGCATAGTCATTTATACAGCGATCAGTGCTATAAAAATGCACTGGTTACTGTGTAAATTACACTGCCAGGGAAGGGGTTAACCACTAGGGGGTGAGGAAGGGGTTAAGTGTCCCCTAGGGAGCGATTCTAACTGTGGGGGGGCTGGGCTACATGTGACACAACATTGATCACTGCTCCCGATTACAGGGAGCAATAGATCTCCGTCCTGTCACAAGGCAGAGCAGGATAATGCCTTGTGTACATGGGCATCTCCCTGTTCTGCAGCTCCGTGACACGATCGAGGGCACCCGGCGGACATCGAGTCCGCAGGATCTGTGGTCACACTCATGGAGCCTCGCGGCGCGCGCGCTATGCCGCGATTTAAAGAGGATGTAAAGGTACATCCAATATGTGCAGCCGTGCCATTCTGCCGACGTAAATAGTCGTGCATCGATCGGCAAGCGGTTAAGGAGCCCGAGAGGCATGGCTCATTCTAGAAAATTCAGAAAGATCCTGAACTGGGGCTCATAAAAAACCTCTGACCACACAGGAAGGCAAGACACAGCCACTAAATGTGCTCTTCAGTGGTCCCAAGGCCTCCCCCATACTAGACATGGGTGCCGTCAAATTTGTTTAGTTTCGTTCCGTATTAGCCGCTAACTTGTATTTCGCAATTCGCGTCTGAAATTCTATTTGGATTTGTACAAAATACGAAGATTCGTAAGATTTTCGTAAAATTATGAACATTCATTATAAAGAATTTAAAAAACAAACGCAGGAAGTCAGCAGTGCTGCCGACTTCCTGGGTCTGCTTTTTAAATTCATCATAACGAATGTTCATAATTGTTACGAAAAGTTAATGAACCCAACGAAAATTCATATTCAATCCAAATTGAATTTCGGACACGAATTACGAACCAACGGGCTACAAACCAACCCGGAAGGCACTCAGCACAGAACAGGGATGGTGGGAGCCCCTCATAATGAGCACAGCAGGGGTACAGCCCCAGGAGGAAGTCAGCACAGCACAGGGAGCCCCTCATAATGAGTCGAGGACTGCCATTGGATTGAATACGAATTTTCGTTGAATGTTCGTTAACTTTATTATGAGGGGCTCCTACCATCCCTGTGCTGTGCCGACTTCCTGGGTTTGCTTATTCATCATGAACATTCGTTATGATGAATAAGCAAACCCAGGAAGTCGGGACAGTACAGGGATGGTGGGAGCCCCTCATAATAAAGTTAACGAACATTCAACGAAAATTCGTATACAATCCAATGGCAGTTGACGACTCATTATGAGGGGCTCTCACCACACACCTAACGAAAATTCAAATTCAATCCAAATTGAATTTCGGACACAAATTACGAACTAACGAGCTAAAAAACAAACATACACATTTTTTTTTACCTGCAATAAAAATAGCATTTATCATTTTTTTTAAGAAGGGTGATCATTTAAGGTTGCTTGCTTTCAGCCAAAAAAGTACCCTGACAGGTACCCGTTAAACCTTAAAGTGGATGTGATGTCGTAATGTAGAGAATAAGATTTCCTATCATCTGTGCCCAGTCTTGCCACACAGAGTTAATCCAGCTCTGAGCAATCCTCTTTTAATTGTTCAAGGAAATGAAACAGACTTCCAGATAAAAAGTCCTTGCTTGAGTGACAGCTTATTTACATATCTCTTGCACTGCTTGCAGACATACACAGCTTCTGTAAAAAGTGCTCAATTCACATCCCCCTCCCCTCCAGCTCTATGTATATTCTGAAGGCTGTTGCATTTTCTCATGGCACGGAACTGTGACTCACCCCATATTTTGAAAACATTTAATCAAAACACAGGGGAGGGCATGTGAATTGTGCACTTTTTATCAGAAGCAAGGACTTTGGTTTTTATCTGGAAGTCTGTTGTATTTCACTGAACAATAAAAGAGGATTGCTCAGAGCTGGATTAACTCTGTGTGGCAAGACTAGGCATAGATGATAGGAAATCTTATACTCTACATTGTGACATCAAAAAAATGTTTTGGATTTACATCCACTTTAAATGAAGAATCACAAAAAGGTACCTGGAACAGACAATACTTAAGTAGGCTTACAAACACAATGGCACCTATATAGCTGCTTTGTGGAAAGATTACCGACCTCCACAAGCTGCACAGTGAGAAGGTAAACGGAGGAGAAGTGGTACCTACCAGATCATAGATCTCTTCCTCGGGTCTTGGTATATACTGCTGCTGTTGGTTGTTACAGAGGAATTTCAGGCAGAGATAATGGGCATTGTAATCCAACTGGTGAGTCTACAACAAAAATAAAAAAAACGCATCAGACGGTATTTATAGTGAGCTGTGCATTGTACATTACTGCACAGTAATCACATCTCTGTACATTATATACCTTAACAACTCACTGAACCAGAACGTAAAAAAAAAAAAAAAAAACACAACAATATTTGAATAGTAAATACTAATCTTTGATCCAATGTTCCAATAGGGATGATGCCACTCTACTTTTTACCAGGATCCTGGAAATACCAAGGCACTATGAAAGAGCACCTGCTTGTAAGATTTGGGATCCAAGCTTTCCCGATCTACTCTGCAAACAATGAACCCAGAAGTGCTCAGCTCTGAGCATTTTCTTGTTGACTGCTGTAAAAATCCCACGTAAACAGTAGATTTTTCTGCTTAATCGGCTTGAGTGGAAAGCAGGGGAGACAATGAGGGTTCAATAGAACCTTGATGTGTCCATAAAGAGAACCCGTCACCTGTCAATGCCATCACATAGCAGACTTGTTAGCACCTTTTGCTAGCAATAAAGTTAAAGGAGTTGTAAAAGTTAGTTTTTTATTTTCGAAATAGGTTCCTTTAAGCTTGTGCATTGTTGGTTCACTTACCTTTTAATTTGATTTCCCTTTAAATGTTTTTTTTTCTTTGTCTGAATTTCTCACTTCCTGCTCCTCCTCAGTAAGCTTGCCCCCATCATCCGAGCCATTCTGGCTTGGGGTTAGTCAGCGTGCTTGCCCCCCTCCCTTGCTTTGAGCGTCTCCTCGCAGGGATGTAGTCCCAAGGGAGGGGGCGAGCACGCTGACTAACCCCCAGCCAGAACGGCTCGGATGATGGGGGAAAGCTTACTGAGGAAGAACAGGAAGTGAAAAATTCAGACAAAGGAAAAAAAAAACATTTAGACGTGGAATAGAAGGAAAAGGTAAGTGAACCAACAATGCACTAGCTTGAAGGAACCCATTTAGAAAATAAAAAACAAACCTTTAGAACCCCTTTAAATGAAAAAAAAAAAAGTATATTTTTATAAAAGTAAATAATATAAATGTAACAGGAAAACAGGTGGTGGCTCTGTCACCTTTGAGAATGATTAATGCTAGATGCTGTAAAGAACCAAAGAACCCCAAGTTCATTGGGAGAGTGGGTTCAAGTAGGAAAAACAACTCATCTGATGGCAGAAACCCTAAGAGAAGAAAAAAAAACTACCCAGACAGGTGAAAAGAAGGGGGAAACCCATAGAATGAACAGTCTAAGGAAAGGAAGAGGGGCCATCTGGCAAGAAATAAGTTGCAGCCACAGTCCTGACCCCACCAGTATCATATGAAGATAAGTAAGGGACATAAGGAGGGAGAATGACATTTCCACTAAAGGTGATAAGGAGGACCGTTTCCAGTATACTTTGCCCTCATTAAAAAAAAAGGGGGGGGGCCCACAGGAATAGTTACATAGGAGGGTTACAGTAGCATGATGGCTGCCAAGGTCAATAGAAATAAGGAGGTTCCATTATTACAGAGGCTCTTTTGAGGGCAGTAACCGTTTTGAGCCCAAAATAAGGGGCTTTGTGTTGGCAAAAGAACCTGAGGAAGGCCCGAGGGGGCATAGACAGTCACAATGGGGGACTATGAAGACTATTTCCTTGCCACAGGGAGTGTACAAGAAGTGAAAAAGTTATTAGGAAATGGCAGGGCTGTCTTAATGAGAGGGCACACCTGGGCACTGCCCAGGGGCCCCAGCTGCATGGGGGGCCCCTGAACTTTCCCCAAAGCAGCTGGTCCTTGAGCCCACGCTGCCCCGAAATTGGGGGCCCAATGATGGCACTGACAGTGATAGATACACAGGGGAGGCAGCCTGCCGCCCACCTACTTGATGTCCGTTTACCTGCACGGTCATCATTGTAGGAGCCCCAGAGCATTACTTTGCCCAGGGACCCATGATGCTAGTAAGATGGCCCTGGGAAATGGGTGTACCTAGCCTAGCCAAGACCTGCAGTATACCAAGGTCTAGGTGTGTGGCAATTTCAACCAGAAGAATTTGCTGGAAGAGGAAAATAAACTTTTTCTAGAATAAGGTTCCCTAGCATCACCGTGAGACAGAGGGGTGCCCAACCAAAGGTTGGAAGACACTATCTGCTGAAGATGGTGAAGATCAGGCAATTACACAAAAGGAGAATTGGTGGGACTTTAAATGAAGCATGGGGAAATGCTTCCATCCCGATTGAAGCGAACATAGGAAGGACAGTGGGACTTTAAATGAAGCAGTTTACAGGTGGGGAGTAAAAATTAAAATAATCAAGTTTAATGTGTATATAAAACATTAATGTATTGATGTATGGAAGGTGACATGTGTCAGTGCACACGATAAAACCTACATATACATATAATAATAAACATAATTAATCAAACAGTAGAAAAGATTATAATCATAAATTGAATACAGGTGTAAATTCAGCAGCACATAACATGATATAAAAGTATAAATCGTAACAAGTTTAGATGAGTATCATCTTGAGGTAGGTAACTGCATCCTTAGTGCCCGATGTATTTCTGTGTTTTTTTGTATTAAAAAAACACTTCCTCATGGGCGGATGCTGGGGATATCTGAAATGTTAATATACAATTGCGTCAAAATATTCACTAAGTGCATCAGAAAAGACAACATGTCTAATCCGGGTTCTTACAGTGTATATCACATCAGGATACAGCATGGAAAAGAGGACCAAGGGAGATATATCTCCCCCCCCCCCCCCAGGAGCTGGGGTGGTGAGAAATCCAGCACAGCGCAAAAGCACATCGGAACTGCTTCATTTAAAGTCCCACTGTCCTTCTTATGTTAAGATCAGGCAATTAGACATGCTGGAAGATCTTTGGGTTAAAGTTTGTAGAACACTTCAGTTTGGAATGGATGGAGCACATCGGTTATGTCAACGTGCACTGCTCTATGCACACTACACAATCCATAGTCACCAGGACCACCGCAAAAGAGGTTTGCCATGTTCCTACATACAGCCTGACCAAAATGAATGAATGTAGCCACCCTCTAATAAGATGCCAGAGCACAGCAGCAGATAAAAAGGAATTTGGAATAGGTTGAGAGCAATAGAAGGTACTTTGAGTTAAGAATACATTCAGTACTTACTGTATTTATTGGCGTATAACACTCACTTTTTTACCCTGAAAATAAAGGGTAAACTGTGCATGTGTGTTATACGCAGGGGGCTGTGGAAAGTTACTTTCCTGAAACCTCCCTCTTAAAGTTGGGGTGCGTGTTATACGCTGATAAATACGGTAAATTAAAACAATTGCAGTGTTCAGTGGCACTTTTAGGAGGTGCAAGCAGAACGACTTCTTGTGAAAAAGCAAAAGGCAACCTGGTGATCCTTGACCATGATACAGGAGGGAAGTGCATAACAAACTCAGGGCAGAGACTGAGGGCAATAGGCAAGTAGCGTTTTAGTGACCTCGAATGGAGAGGCCAAGCACTGGTGATGCCAAAAGAGGTTTTCCAGCAGTACCTAATAGGAAATTCTCACAAAAGAGGTGACTGAAGGGTGGCAGTGATATTAATGGCCCTGAGCATAGGGATAATGGACAAAACATTGTGCGGTCAGGATTAGGCCTTAACAACATTCAGAAACTCACATGGTTGATGATTAAAACAGGCACATCTAAATATGCAGGGATCCGGGGTAAAGCTGTCCACATTGACAGCAGTAAGAGCCAGTGGTGCGGAGGATGGCCTGTCTGCAATAGTGACCGGGAAGACTACCCTGCAGTAGAACGATTTGAAAGCTAGGCTTGAAGCACTCATGGAGGGATAAGGTCGAGGGTGGTGTAGAGGATGGTCTATGTGGACAGCTTTACCCCAGAAGCCTGCATACTTAGATGTGCATGTTTTCATCATCAACCATGTGACTTGCTAAATGTTGTACCTTTATTAAATGTAACCATATTGCTACACTTAGATGAGCATCTTCTATTTTATACTCGGTTGTGACATGATGCTACTCTTGTATCAAGACATCGCTTGTATATCAAGTCAAATATTTTTTTTTTAAATGGTCGCTCGTCTTGCAAAATGCTCTTAAACCAAGTTACTCTCAATCCAAGGTTTTACTGTATTCCATTTACAATGTGGTTCTGTGCTTTATCCACTAGATGGCGGATGGGCATAAGAAAACAATTCACTGTATTGCAATGGCACTGATCACTACCGTCAGGGTAAAAATGATTTAAAGTAACATGAAAGTCAGAAAAAGAAGGAGCTGCAATATATAAAGATCATTGTGGAACTAGCAATCCTTAAACTGCATTCTCCAGTCGAAATAGAACGACTCTATAGATTCAATAGCCACAAAGCAAGTTACACAATATAGCTGCTACATCTCGCTTAGATTACCTTATCTTCCGATATACAGAATGCAGTAGGGCCATCGCTGCACATTGTTAGAGGAGGAAGTTAGGCGCCAAGTATGTTATCTGGTCATAATGTTCCAGGCTTTCTCCCTGGTGTGGAGAAAGCCTCTTGAGGGGGCAAGCAGGAGTGTCAGGACGCCCACTAACACACAGCTCCTTTCTATATCTGCAAAGTGGAGAGTGTCCTGACACTCCTGCTCGCCCCCTGCCCCCTCAAGAGGCTTTCTCCACACCAGCGAAAAATCCTTGCATTACTGTGTGTAGTTACATACAGAAGAACAGGAAGTGCGGATTTCCCAGAAGATATAAGGACATTTAAAAGCAAAATGGAAGGATGAGGTAAGTGACGGAGGACTGCACTAAGGTAAAGGAAGCTATTTAGGGGAAAAAATGTTTTTCCCTCTAATGTCATGAAACAACTCCTCAGGTTACTTTAAACCACAAGGACTGTGAATTACCTTGCAAATGAACTCTAAGGCATCTTTTGCTGTATCTTCTGGATGGATGGCAATTAGGACTGGTTGGTCATTTGGCAAGCATACCCAGGAAGGTGTCAGGTATTCGTGCACCCATATGTCAGCATCAGCATTGTGAGAGTGGACGATGGTCAAAGGCACCTCTTTTTCCTTCTGTGAAAACAGACAATTTTTTTTTGACATAAATGTAAATGAAATCTCTTGGAGTACAGTACAGGATACAGGCTTTATATGTATAGGTCCTGGGTTATAGGCTGCTACCTTCAGGTGATTGGACACTGGCAAAGCTTTACCGAACACACCCCCTGGCGTACCCCTATAATTTTACCATGATTTTTTTTTTCTTTTATCAAGCAATACAGAATAACACAGAAAAAAGAAGGAGGATGGCCTGTGTCTTGTACGATATGAGATGAGATAAGATATGCAATTTAAGATTACATATCCAAGATATGAAATTTACAGGCAAGTCAAAATTCCTTTTACTTTAATTGTACAGTAAAGGACACAAAAAGTGTAATGCAAGTATTTGAGATATTGGGTCTCATAATTACTGTAAGGCTATAGTATCGGTTCAAGATCAGGATGAACCCTTCTTACCTGTCAATGTCCCTGGTTCTCATTTAGGGTCATAGTGTGTATACTCCTGGAGGGGCTTCCATTGGGATGGACTACGGCCCTGGTCCTGTAAAGCACCCTGCCGCCAACTTCATATACTGCACTTCATGAGTACATGAGCGCCAAAGCAGGATCCAGTGCCCAAAGCAAAATTACAGGACATCCCTACAGTGTGGGATCCAGGTACAGCTCCCAAGTTTTAACAGAGGTTGCACCAATTCAACTAGATACGTATTGAATTATTTCTCCATAAGGAAGAGGTTCCTCACCACCTTTGGACCCTTATTTCTTTTCTTTTTTTTAATTGTTTATTTATAACAGAGAAACTGGTCCACATAGACAACAACAAAGTCATTAAATAAACATTGTTACAGGTAAAGATACATATGCATGGAATACACAACATTGTTAGTGACGTGGGTTTCAACCGTTACACTATTAGGTGTGTCTCTAAAAGTTAATGGAGTTGCAGGCGTTTATGTGCCGAACTCTTCGTGCGTGTAATCTCCATATTGTGAGAGGACTCACAGTCAGAAGTAAAGAACAGCAGAAATAGAAAAAAAGGCAGAGAGAGAGAGAAAACTAAAAAAGGGAGGGGGTGGTGTACACGAACATGGATTTAGGTAATCGCCCCTTGAGGCGTTGTCGTCCCATTGTATGTCGCAGGTACTTGGGGGGCCAGGGATGACATCTGTAATGGGGTGATTGTGGGTCAGCTGTCAGGTTACCAAATCATCTCCCCTAAGGTTTGGACCCTTATTTCATGACCATTCCAATCAGGTCCACCTGTCAGTTTTTCAGGAGAACCTGATCGGACAGTCCATTTACCCCTATGAACCAGAGGGTGTAAACAGACTTGTGTTCGTTTACGCCCACCTACCTCCTATTCAGTCTGCTAGAAACAAACACAAGGGGATCTGTCCACCTCAGCCTAGGCGGATCAGATCAGAAGGCGGTCGGGTGTAGATGGGAAGTGGAGTCTGTTTACATCCGACTGCCCATAGAGCAGAGCGGGCTCTGTCCATATACACTCTAAAAACAGAGAGATCCCTTGCTGATCAAAACAGAGTCTGCCCCATGTGAAATGGGCCTAAAATACTAACAAAAAACTGAGGTCTCACCGAGAGAAGGATTACACCCAGGGGGCCCGTCCAGCAAAACGTTTCACCTGAAGGTAGCAACGTATAACCCAGGGTCTTTGAATAACTAGCTTGTGTTCTATACTGTATTTTTAAAGTGGAAGTAAACTCCCCTGGTTTGTTTGTACCTATAGATATGCCTTATTATAGGTTTACCCATAGGTATTGTAAATCTCCTAAACTTGCACTGTTTAGGAGATAGTTACTGTATACGCCGCAGATGATGTTATTGGCGCATGCGGTCTGAAGGAATGGCCGTACGTGCCATTTCTTCAGAGCCCTGTGCCGTGAACAGCATGTGCAAGAGTGACGTCATTGCGGCCCTTGCCACTCACAGCGCCAGAGCCCGCCAACCTGGAAGAAACACTGGGAATGGTGTCAGCCGTCTGAGCTGTGTGCAGGTGCCGCTGGAGGGCTTCGTTCTATGGTAAGTATTTCATAATGAGCTAGTATTCGATGCAGAAAAGCTCATTATGCCTTTTTCTTGCAGGTTTTTTTTTGGGGGGGGGGGGTTACAACTGCTTAAAGATCAGTAGCTTTAGAAAACTGCAAATGCCCCAAAAAATATTAAAATTTTCTGGCTTTAAAAGGGTCACATACTCAATTTTTTTTTACATCCACACAAACCACATAATGAGTTGCATGTGACAGTCATTTAAAATCATATATCACATGGAAAAATTGCATAGTATAAATTGCTCTAAATCACATAATTTTTCACCTAAAATGTGGTTCGAGCTATATGATAACCCTTTTATACATATACGAGAGTCTTAGGCCACGTACACACGATTGGTTAAACCGATGAGAACGGTCTCATGGACCGTTTTCATCGGTCCAAACCGATCGTGTGTGGGCGCCATCGGTTATTTATCCATCGGTTAAAAAAAAGCCAACTTATTTTAAATTTAACTGATGGATTCCTAACCGATAGTTAAAAACCGATCGTTGGTAGGCACAACCATCGGTTAAAGTTAAAGTCGACGCATGCTTGGAAGCATTGAACTTCGTTTTTTTCAGCACATCGTTGTGTTTTACGTCACTGCGTTCTGACACGATCGTTTTTTTAACCGATGGTGTGTAGGCACGACTGACCATCAGTCAGCTTCATTGGTTAACCTAGGACAACGGTCCATCAGACCGTTCTCATCGGATGGACCGATAGTGTGTACATGGCTTTAGTTTTATTGATTTTTTTTTTTTTGGAAGTCAATTACCTTGTCTTCTGATGTAGTATCATCAAAAATGCCTTCTAACGATTTCTTGACAGAGTCGGAACCATCATTAAACACCTGTCAAGTAAAAGAAAAAAAAA
Organism: Rana temporaria; assembly: GCF_905171775.1. Lineage (NCBI taxonomy): Eukaryota > Metazoa > Chordata > Amphibia > Anura > Ranidae > Rana > Rana temporaria. The sequence goes on from NC_053490.1 coordinate 501,159,126, forward strand.
ATTATGAGGAAAGAAAAGTAACATTTTAAAGACTTGCATCCCTCCAAGAGAATGGTGCTTTTTTTGTTAGTAGGTGAACTTAGGGCCACTTCACACCAGAAAACGGTGTAGGAAACCAGTGTTCTGTGCATGTTTCCTGTAACACATTCAAAACACACTGAATTTACATTCTGTAATAGATGTCAATGCAATGCTACCACCACCACAAGCGCAGAGCATTTGCCTGCACCGGATCGGATGGTACAGAAGTACCATGAGATCGGTTGCAGTGCATTTTTTTTTTTAACTGTAACGCATGCTTAGTTTGGGGAGATTATCATTTACTTCCTGCTGCGTCTATAAGACAAGTAAATAAAAATCTCCCCAATTACATGGACGGCCAAAAAACGGACAGGGTTTTAACCCCTTCCTAATAAAAACATGCAACCTTGGATATACATATCGTGGCGAGATGCTGGCACGTATGACAGTAGAGTGTACATGATAAAAACTCGTGTTTATCGTGAATGGGAAGTGGCAGACATTTATTTTTAATTTTACTTTTATATGCAATGTATACAAGCCGCCCAGTAGAAAGAAAATAGGACCGAAAAAAAAAAAAAAAAAAAAAAAAAAAAAAGATCATAGCCTCCATTCTGCCGATTATCACACCTGATTAAGGCTTGGCCTCCCTTGTTTTTTCTTAGAAGTTGTGTCAAGACCCCAGATAGAAGAAAACCGGCTCCTTCTCTTACTGGCAGATCGTGACATGGCTTGTGTCCGTCTTCTCACACCGGACTCTCCTGAACGAGCGGCCACCTACGGAGAGACATGAATGTCATTAAGAAGCAGGATGTACACCATTGGATCTTTTTATATCAAAGGACAAATATCAGAGATCTGTCTATTCTTAAAATGATCCATTTAGTATCTGCAATTTAAAGAATAATAAAAAAAAAAAAAAAAAAGGATAGTTATACGTGTCAATACAAATTTTAATTTTCACAGATATGGCAGCAGTGACACAAGCTGTTTCAAGTAAGTGGCAATAAGACCAGTAAACCCCCCCCCCCCCCGGACTACATGAAAAGGAAGGACGCAGTGCTTGACTATTGGCTTAAAAGACAGATATAATGCACTTTGCAGAGGTAGAGATGATGGTACAGGGAAGTGTCTGAACCCATGACATCAAATTAAAAAAAAAAAACATTTATAGACAGTAGGTAAGACAGTAGGTAAGTAGGACCACAATAAATGGAAAAAGGGAACCCGGTTGAACAAAAACCCCTTCCGAATAGTGGAATGTTGAAACGTGATGCAGATTGTGGCAACACATCCAAATATAGACCGAAAAAAAAAAAAACCAAGGATGAACATGGACTTTAAATTGATAGCCACTAGTAGACCCAAATGAGATAAAAAAACGAAATGTATTATATCATAGTAAAAACCACTTTAAAGTCAAATCTTGAATTCGAAACAAGCAATTTCATTTATGATATTGTCTCAAACAGGTGTGGCCTATGTGAACACAAAATAACCTGTAGGTATGCCCATAGATATGGTGACTCTGTGGCTGGAATTTAGAGAATGTCTTTCATATCAGGGCCCCACCAGAAATCAAAGTACAGGGGGATTGTTAAGCATATCGCTTACAACTTCCTCAGGGGATCCTCGGTACCAATAGGATCCACTGAGGAAGCTGTTTCGGCATTTCAACTGGTTAGTGCGGGGTAATGCAACTTCTGCACATGCGCAGGAGTGTGTCATCCTGGCACACAGGACCGGTGATGTATGTTTACATGCCGCAGAAGACTGCAAGATAACGGGTATATTTTATTGCAGAAGAGACTTTGTATATTTCTTCTGAGATAATAGCCTGCCCACTTGCAGTCAGTTATCAAATGTCTTCAGTTCCGCGTGAATTTTTTGGTAAAAGTAGAACTAAATTATATAATGCGAATGGTGGAGTTATTGGCCATGAGCCGTGAAAATTCCACCATGTTCAGAGACTTGTGGTTTCCATAGATGGCATTCTCCGATTCCCCAGAATGATTGCCATTTTCAAGCTGTTGGGCACTTGTATCAATCACCTGAGTTAATGCTGGGTTGACCCTTCCAATCGGGCACCCCCCTCCCATTACTTCCCTCCCTCTCATGATCTTCTCCTATCCAATTTAAATTTGGAAAACGTGGCACTTACTAAGGTACTAAACCAGCCTATGATACGAGCTTCACTACCACAGAATTACGTATTTCTCCTAGTTTTTGTCAAGTCTGCTTCAACACACAGCTCGATTCTCTTCACTCCACCTATACCAGGCGTGTCTAAAGTCCGGGCCCGAGGGCCAATTGCGGCCCACATTCTAGTTTAATATGGCCCCCCTCGTGATTTGTATGTATCTTTTGTGGCTCCCAGGGCCACAAAAGATATGTATCGTATGTATTGGCTCTGCCTCGGAGGGGGCGGTACGAGTACCACCAGAGTACATACAGGAGAATTTCCTGTATACTCGGCGGCATCTGTAATAGGAAGTCCCGTATCCTGGGCTGCCATTTGAGGACTGTTCTGTCCATCATAGGAGGCCACCAAGTAAACAGGAGATTCTCCTGTATGTAATCTGGCGCTCTTAGAAAAAAGTTTGAACACCCCTGACCTACACTGACCTCATTAGAGAAGTTGCCCAAGTGGACACCTGAGCCCGTAACGGTTGGAAGAGGCTCACTTGTGCCGATTGCTATTCCTTGCAGATTATAATCTGTCATTGAGTGTACCACCATTACTGCAGCATTATGTCAAATCGTTCTTTTTGGCTACGGTCACTGTGCCATAAACTTTAATTAAAACTTTATTCTTTAAAATACATTTTTTGCTAAAAGTGATGGCTTACTATAAATCCATTCTAAATAAGCCCAACGATTTTACGACGGAGTGCTATAAAGCAGCACAGAAGACGTTCCGCCGTTATCTCATGGTGTTGAAGGTCTCCCACCTGCAAGCTGTTCTTTTATGGCTGTACGGGGGTGGGGGGTAGCACAGGATGAAGTAACAGACTCACCAACCTGCCGGAAGCATCAATTATAGAGTTCTCATCTGTTTTAATACGTTCCCACACATTAATCTATGATATGCCAATCTCCAACGTGAAGTACGCAGAAGGTGCTGAATACTAAGTGCTCTTTAAAGCCTATGTGCACAGGCCATACATCCGCACATTCAGGTAGATAATGTACATGCTATTCAGGGAGCGGGGATCTGGAACACAAGTGTCCTACAGGATAATGACTTTTATGTGCGAGGAACAGAAGGCAGATTGCCTGTGGGAGTGAAGCTCTGGCAATCTAACTGTCCATGTTCTCTAACACCTGTTTTCCTGGCAATCACTTCCTGCTACTGCCATACCAGGAAACTGGGAGATCAGTGGAAATCTGCAATGATTATTAAAAAAAAAAAACCCTAACTAAATGGCATTTACTGTACTTTGCATAAAGCACTGTTCATAAAAAAAAAATGAGGACTCCCTCTGGTGCATCCAAGTGTTGCTGATCTCTTGCTGCCTTTTTTTGCAGCCATTTCACATCTACATGCACCCTAGCCATGGCTGAATGACATGTTTTAAGGCAGATTTCCTAATGGTGACCACAGTGAGCCGAGCCTGTCCAACGTGTTGTGGTCTTCATCTGATGCATGCATGACAGTGTGACAATGCAAAAGGACAATTGGGGGACAGGAGAGTTGACACCCTAGAATAGGGTGACCAGACATTCCCAGTTTCAGGGGACAGCGGAACTGCCGCTTTGATCATTCTTATAGTGCATAGGATCGGCGGCTGAAGATGGTGATATCTGAATGATGCCTGTAGCTGCAGGCATCATTCAGATATCACCGCACAAAGCCGAGGACGTTAAAAGACGGCCTTCGGTTGTAAAGTGGTTAAGACCATCAACTACATGTCTCTATGTATCTAGCAATCAAATTCTGATAAACAGTCCTGCTGGAAAAATTCCATTCAGTTCGTAATTGCAGCCAGTGATTAGAATAGTGTATTCTGATGAGGATGTCCCGCTGTCAGAATAAAATAATACAGCGGGGAGGATTTCTGCATCCAAATCAAAACGAGTAGATGGGAGGAATGGGGGTCAGTTTTTTTGATTTGACCTGCTAGCTCACAGGTGTCAAACACAAGGCCCGCGGGTCGAACCTGTCCCTCCAGGCCATTTGATATGGCCCTCGCACCTCTCCTGCAGCTCCAGCCCTGATCCAGACCCTGTACTTTGCTTTCAAGCAATGCATTCATCTTCTTCCCAGCAGCAGAATAAGGTAAGGGTGGTGCACTGTGATGTAAGGGAGAGTGGGGGACTCAACTTCTGACGGTGGGGTGACCTTTGACACCTAATGTAAGGGGAGGGTATGCGCTGGGCATCTAATCTTACAGATACAACCGGCCCTTTGACGCCATTCCTAATGCTCATGCGGCCCACGATAAAATTGAGATGGACACCCCTGCGCTAGCTAAACAAAACTGACCCATGTGTGGCCAGCGTTGGTGATGAATCTGTGGGCACCAGTGTTGCAGCATGGAGGAAGGCTGCAGGAACTAGAAATAAAGGTATTACAGCTTATTCCTCTACCTCTAGACCTAAGGAGCATTTAAACACTTCCAGCACTGGGTGGCCCACTGCAAGGGGAGTTAGGCTTTAGGCCCTGTACACACGACCAAACATGTCCGCTGAAACTGGTCCGCGGACCAGTTTCAGCAGACATGTTCGGTCGTGTGTACGGCCGACCGGACAATTGTCCGGCGGATCGGACAGGTTTCCAGCGGACAAATGTTTCTTAGCATGCTAAGAAACATGTCCGCTGGAAGCCTGTCCGTCGGACATGTTCGGTCGTCTGTACAGACTCACCGTACATGTCTGCTTGGCCGAAAGCCCTCGCATGCGTCGTAGTGATTAGACGCATGCGTGGAAGCATTGACCTTCCAGGGCCGCGCACGCCGCCGCGTCATCGTCGTGGCGATGGCGCGGCCACGTCACCGCGTATCGTGTACGTGCGGATTTCTGTCTGATGGTGTGTACAACCATCAGACAGAAATCTCGAGCGGACAGTCCGCTCCTCTGTACGGGGCCTTAAAGTACACTGTATGTCCAAAACTACCTATACAGCTAGTCCAAGTTCATAAAACTGATAACCAAAACAACATGTAAAAAGCAGTGTAAAAATACAATTATATACATTTTTTTTTTTTTTTTTTTACACACACACTAAAGTAAAACTGCAAAAGAAATTACCAGGGCATGAAACGAGGACACAGAGAAAATTCCCAAGCGGCCCATGGCAACTTTAGTGGGTCGGCTTGCAAAAGCAAGTAAGCGTTTTGGGTTTGGCAGTTCGCCCCCCTGCAGGCTGGCAAGATAGCAGCGATAGCGGAACAAATCCATCTGGAACTGCTCGAGGTTCTGCTCCCAGACGAAGATCTGCCGGGAGAGAAGAGTGTGTCATGAAAAGAGAGGATAACTAAAATCAAAAAGGTGTAAAATAACAAATGCATACATAAAATAATTTTAAACGTTCTTGTCAATTAAAACGTTACAAAACCCACAACACTAGAATCAGTCTATATGTAGTAAAGCATGCTTGTTATACTCACTGTGGAGCCTAAGGGGTTAATCCTCTGCATTGTGTAAAAAGGCTGTTTTATCCTGTATGCACAGATCCTTCCCTCATGCACTGTCTATCTGGGGAAAGCCACCTAACACCGACAGGGTAGCCGACTGGCACATGCTCAGTTGTGTCTTATGCTAGAGAGAACAGTTTGTTCTCAGAGCTAGCCAGGTCACATGATATTGATATCACATATGTGGGCGTGTATACAGGCTGCAGTGGAAATCTCCTCCTTCCTGAACCTTCAGCAATGGAGAAACTGTTCAGTTTATTGCTGACCTTGGTATACCAGATCAGCCAAAAGGGTATAGTAGCAGTATTTTAATGTAAAAAGATTTATAAGCTGTGGGCACTGTGGGGGGGTACGGGCAGATGAACCATTTTCATATTACTGTGTTTAGCAACACCAAGTTTAAAAAAGTTGTAACATACAAATGTAAACACACTTGTTGGGGGTGCCTGTGTACACAAACGTTGCTTGCGCTACATGTTACATATCGCCACACATGTCAAAGTAAGAGCAACAATTCTTAGGCCATTATTCACGGTCAACTATAAATGGGCCCCAAAGAAAATTATAGGGTACCGAAGTTTGTTGTCCTTCTACAGATCTGCTTAAATTTTAAAGCTCGTCATATTGGGTATCTATTTCCTCAGCACAACCTCATCTTGTATATCAATATTGCATTTATGTGCCCAACAATGAACTTTAGTGGGGGTATTTTACTGAACACTTGAGCTTGACAAACCATTGCGCAAATATTGCATGTTATAAAACATGGAACTACCACTATTTTGTTCTCTAGCGTTTCTTCTTTCAGAAAAAAATGTATATAAAAATGTTTTAAAACCCTTCCACCCCCTCGAACCCCATCATACAAGGCTAAATTGTCTTTTCTGGTAGAAAAATATGTATTCACCTAAAACCGTTACCAGGTACCTCATGCCATTTCCTGCTGTGATGAGCATGATCAAGGAGTGCAGATCATCACTCACAACCCCAGCCCACTAACATCCCATTGCAAAAGGGTAGTGCAAAGGAGGGTTGAAAGTGGACTGTTTTTTGCCCGAGTTAGGCTTTAAGCAACTGTGTGGCAATCCCTGTACCATGGTAAACATCAACAAAAACAGTCTGTCATGGTGCAACTCATAGTGAACCTCAATGCAAACAACTTTGCATGTTCAGGCACAGAGAGGGTCTATAGAGCTCAGTAGAGCTAGAGGTGCAAATAGAGGGGGGAAAAAGAACCCTAATTCACAGACAGATATCAATGGATGGCAGGTGGTTAAGTGATAATAACCCCAGAAAAACTGGTCCAACCATTTATAGCTGTCAAAAGTTAAGCCCCGTACACTCCATCAGTTTTCCTGCAGGTTTTTCTCTGCAGGTTTACCAAAACCATGTAGTGCAAGGGCCTGCCTGATTGCATGCAAATTGAAACTCTTAGGCCTCGTACACACGATAGGTTAAACAGAAGACAACGGTCTGATGGACCGTTTTCATCGGTCAAAACCGATCGTGTGTGGGCCCCATAGGTTAGTTAACCATCGGTTAAAAAGCCAATTTGCTTTAAATTTAACCGATGGATTCCTAACCGATGGGAAAAAAACAATCGTTAGTAGGCACAACCATTGGTTAAAAATCCACGCATGCTCAGAATCAAGTTGACGCATGCTTGGAAGCATTGAACTTTGTTTTTTCAGCACGTCGTTGTGTTTTACGTCACCGCGTTCTGACACGATCCGTTGTTTAACCAATGGTGTGTAGGCGTGACGGACCATCAGTCAGCTTCATCGGTTAATCGATAAAACGGTCCATCAGACCGTTCTCATCGGATGGACTGATCGTGTGTACGCGGCTTTAAGGTTTGACCTCATATTAGATGGTTTTGGTAAACCTGAAGAGAAAAACCTGCAAGAAAACCGCAAGTGTGTATGGGGCTTTAGTCCAGAGCTGTAGCCAATGGACTGTGTGAACGGGCTTTGGGCCAATGTCAAGAGCAGGGCTTTTTTTCCAGGGGGAACTTGGTGGAACTCAGTTCCACCACCTCTGGTTCAGACCCTTTGGTGCCTGCTCACCACAATCACTTGTAAACACAGACATTCGGCATCTGTGTTTACAAGGGACAGCTCTTCTTTTGTGTGCAACCCCCCTGAACTCTGCACTCTGTATTATGCAGTGCAATTATGGTATTTAATGCCCCTTTAAGACCCTCCTACTGTATGTGAAATCTGACCACACCCACTATTTTGATGTTGTTTGGAGGTTTTGTGTAGGGGAGGGGTTTTGGGGGGGATCGTAGTTGAGTTCCAGCACCTATTGTTTGAGAAAAAAAGCCCTGGTCAAGAGTATCACATTGGCACCCGTTTGAGATGCTTCTGTGCACATTTAGAAGTCACTGACAAAGATATATGCAGGGTTTGACAAATTTGCTTGGAATCTAGGAGCCAGTTAAAAAAGTTAGGAGCCAGAAAACGCACCCCGTCCCGACGAGCTTGCGCGCAGAAGCGAACACATACATGAGCAGCGCCCGCATATGTAAACGGTGTTCAAACCACACATGTGAGGTATCGCCGTGATTGGTAGAGCGAGAACAATAATTCTAGCCCTAGACCTCCTCTAACTCAAAACATGCAACCTGTAGATTTTTTTTTAAACGTCACCTATGAAGATTTTAAAGGGTAAAAGTTTATCGGCATTCCACGAGCGAACGCAATTTTGAAGCGTGACATGTTGGGTAAGAATTTATTAGGCGTAACATTATCTTTCATAATATAAAAAAAAAAATGGGGATAACTTTACTGTTTTATTTTTTAATTAAAAAAAGTGTAATTTTTTCCCAAAAAAGTGCGCTTGTAAGACCGCTGCGCAAATACGGCGTGGCAGAAAGTATTGCAACGATCGCCATTTTATTCTCTGGGGTGTTAGGATAAAAAAATATATATAATGTTTGGGGGTTCTAATTAGAGGGAAGAAGATGGCAGTGAAAAATTTTGAAAAATTACGTTAGAATGGCTGTTTAACTTGTAATGCTTAACTTGTAATACCAACGGCCACCACCAGATGGCGCCAGCTCACACATCTGGTGGTAATAACTTGTAATACCAACGGCTCACCACCAGATGGCGCCAGCTCACAAAAAACAAACAAAAAATTTTTTTTTTTTTTTTGCCCACCTTCCAAGCCAAGTCGCCAGGACACCAATTTTTTTTTTTTTTGCCCACCTTCCAAGCCAAGTCGCCAGGACACCATTTCTAATCGCCATTGCGACCTGGCGCCCGGGATTTGTCGAGCCCTGGATATATGACATGCAGTTAACCATCTGACCTGCTTCAACTCAGTTTTGCACCAGTATAGACTTGTATGGGAATATAAAACCCATCTGAAGCGAGCAGCTGTATCGTAGTTCTATCATTGCTACAAATCCTCAACTCTCCTAACCAGCCCAAGGCCAACCAAAGAATCTCTAAGTGTTTGTTCTATGATAATTATGCCTCATCCTTCCATCCACCTTATATACCTTCTGTTTGTGTAACCTTCTTGCATGTCTACAACAAAGAAAATGTAAATACTCTTTCCCTTTAGTCTATATTTATGATGAAGGCGCAGTGCCTCACAGCAAGACGTCAACAGGAATGAGTCATTAATTTGGGTGTTGTCTATTAAACGTCCAAAAGAAAGGGAACTGTCTCATTTGAGTTATTGCTCGGTGAACAATAAAGGGTCACAATACATTGGGGTGTGACTCCGGGCCACACAGGTGATTGAAAAACAATGTTTGCTCAGGGAATTTCTTACCATGGATTAAACCTGATTTATGAAGATGCACAACAAAGCAAATTAGTTCTGTTAGAAGTCTTTTGTCTGGTAGGTACATCTAATGGGTTCAGATGGCATTTCTGGCATATTCTGATCAGGACACATTTCAGTGTCCAAGCTTCCCTTCCCCTAGAGGTGTACTTTGGTTTTGTGCCGCCCTAGGCAAGACTAAAAGGAGATGGCCCCCCCCCATCTAAATTTGTCCCACCCATTCCTTCTCAAGTGGGGGGTGAGAGATGGGAAGGGGACTCCCCTATCCCCCCCCCCATACTACAACAAGAGACTTCCCCCCCCCCCCCAAAAAAAAAAAAAAAAACACCGGACTCTCACCACCTTACAGCCCGCTTGTTACTTTTTACCAGCTGTGCGTAGAAAGGCTGCCGAGACACGATCACTGCTCAGGACTCCTACCTGCTCTGCCAATTGAGCTACTTCTAGGATCGGAGGCTGCAGCCACCCCTGCTTCCTGCTTCACTCCCCTGTCACCAGTCAGTCCACGGCCGCCCCTGGTGTCACCCCCTCTGGTGGGTGTCACCTAGGTGCATTCCACACACTCCCCCACAGCAACGCCACTGCTTCCCTGCAGTCCTCGTAGAGTCCCTTCTGCCTGGGGCGGCACCGCCCCCCTGAAAAATGCAGCCCAAGGCAAACGTCACCACGCATCAGCTGGCAGCCTAAGGCCAGGTTCACACCTATGCGAATTGAGTGCGGTTTAAACCGCATCTAATTCGCAGGACATTTCAAAATACATTGTTTTCAATGAGGCTGGTTCACATATGTGCGATGCATCCGCACTGCGTATTGCCTCCAAACCGCATGCGGTTTTTATGTCTTGCGGTGCGGCTCAGGTGCGAATTCAGTCCCATTATCTTCTATGGGTATGCATCTAATTCGCACATGTGTTCAGTTTTCTGCAGGAATTTCTCTCATTCAGCTCAATACAATTCTCCCCCACTCTCCTCTCACCCGGAACTTCTCCCAGGTCTCCAAATTCGCACCTGATCTGCAGCTAAACCGCAGTTGATCTGCAGAACACCCTCTAGAGAAATTTGCAACGAGAACGCAGCTCCAAAACGCAACGCACTAGTGTGATTCCGGCCTAAAAGCTTGCATTGCAGCTGCGTGTTTATATGCATTTTCCTTCGTTGTGCCCGAGAAGAATTTTTGGGGCTAAAACACCAATGATTTATCGCACTATGAAGTTCCTCTCTTCTGTTTTTTTAAATATCTTAAATTCTGCTGGTGGAGTATTGAGAGGAGCATTCGTGAAGTGGTTTATCCATCCTGACTAGCCGCTTTGGAAGTGGACTGGGTGGAAGTCTGCAGCTGACTTTCATTGATACTAGGTGAGCCTGACTCTTCCAATTTGGAGTCCATCACAAAACCAAACATATTCCAAAAAAAAAAAAAAAAAGAGAGAGGATGGCCTGTTTTGGCAAGAGGCCATCCGGCGGTTTGGCTCACTTTGTCTGATTTTTAACATCCGACTCGTCACCATCGCAGATTGTGGATAACGATAAAGTGAGGGAACACCTGTGTTAATTTGAATTTAGCTCTACTTTTTTTTTTTTTTTTGGGACTTTCATTTAATCTGTGTTCTAGTTTTATCCTCGTTTTATTTTCTACATTTTTCATGGTTTAAAACCTTAATTTAATCAATACATTTTTGTACATCGTGTTTTGCACCTTAATCATTAATTTGATTATCTTATTCACTTGATCATTTTTATGTTTGTTTTTGATCACTAAGTGAATATATATATATATATATATATATATATATATATATATATATATATATATATATATATATATATATATATATATATATATATATATATATATATATTATAAATTAAGTATTTAATGCTTGGAAATAGCACATATATACCCGCATTTAATATAAATTAATCACTTTTAAGATTTATGGTATGAATCATTTAGTTACTTGGGTGAGCCCATAATAACCAAGCCATAAACGCCTTGTTTGCCCCGTGGTAAATACGCCCCTGCCTATCCCGCCAGGTTCCTGGGCCAGAAGGAAATTATGGTGTTGGAGCTTTGCTCAGTCAGAATAGTCCAATACTATATACCCGTCAGAGCCCTTTAGGATACCACCCAATGCAAAACAGAACTTGTAAGAGAACACTGAAAGAAGAGAAGGAGCATAAAAAGGTGACTTTTGACCCAAGTTGGCCACTTTATCTTGGTGTACCTGATCGAGGATTGTTTTCTTCTTTTTGTTGTCAGTCACAGAAGAAAGCTGCATCTCTCCCATTTTCTTCATCTTCTCGTCCATGTCTATCTTCTGCTCCAGTTTTTTTATTTCTGACTTCAGCAGTTTGACCGTATCCTCCTTATGGTGCTGCCTGGCTACGGTGGTGGCACAAGCGGAATGGATGGCGGTGATCCAGTTCTCCAGCTCTGTCTGGCTGTTGGTCTAAAAAGGAGCAGAGAACAATGGACCTATTAAAACTGTTATACAAAAGATCCGTGGACAGGGCACACCTGTACACAGCCTCACCTCTATAGAGAAACAGAATAAAAGTTAAACAAATCAGGACTGATATAAATGAACCAAATTCCTTAAGCCCGTATACATGGGCCGACATTCGGTCTGTGTGTATGCCAGCGAGTTCGACAGAAGCACGTTGAACGAAAAAAAATGGAGTAGCGTGTGCCATGAAAAACGGAAACGTAAAAAAAAAAAAAGAAAAAAAAAGTGTGTACCAGGCTTTACTTGGTCCTCGTTACGAAATGGTTTTCAAATCTACACTGGGAAAATCTAGCCATGGATTGTACTTACCTTCAAAATCAAAACTCCAAGATGGACACACAGACAGAGTGGCTTCCATCAGCTTCCACTTTTTTTTTGCTAAAGTCTAAAGCACAACTTTACTCTCTCAGTCAACATTGACCAATTTTAATACTTATGCTGCTAGCAATAGTAAATAGACAAGGTGGTATGTTATATTTACTGGTTTTAAACTTTTTTTTTTTTATATTTATTCAGTTACTTAATGGTTTCTATGCCTGGGTAAACGAGGCGATACATCCCAGGAGTCTTCAGTAGGGGAGGAAGGGTTTTCACAGTTAAGCACACTTCCCTGCCTGCATGGTTGAGCTAAGGGCAGATGGATTCCAGGAAGTAAATGATACATTAAATTATCTGCCCTTACGCAAGATGACCACAGATGATTTCTGAGCAAAATGAAGCATGGAGACCTGAATGAATGGGGGAGTTTGCTTCAACTTTTAACCACTTAAGCCCCGCACCAATATGCTGCTAAATGCCCAAAGGCGTTTTTACAATTCGGCACTGCGTCGCTTTAACAGACAATTGCGCGGTCGTGCGACGTGGCTCCCAAACAAAATTGACGTCCTTTTTTCCCCACAAATAGAGCTTTCTTTTGGTGGTATTTGATCACCTCTGCGGTTTTTATTTTTTGCGCTATAAACAAAAATAGAGCGACAATTTTGAAAAAAAATGCAATATTTTTTACTTTTTGCTGTAATAAATATCCCCCAAAAACATATATAAAAAAAATGTTTTCCTCAGTTTAGGCCGATACGTATTCTTCTACCTATTTTTGGTAAAAAAAAAAAAATCGCAATAAGCGTTTATCGATTGGTTTGCGCAAAATTTATAGCGTTTACAAAATAGGGGATAGTTTTATTTTTTTTTTTTTTTATTTTTTTACTACTAATGGCGGCGATCAGCGATTTTTTTCGTGACTGCGGCATTATGGCGGACACTTCGGACAATTTTGACACATTTTTGGGGCCATTGTCATTTTCACAGCAAAAAATGCATTTAAATTGCATTGTTTATTGTGAAAATGACAGTTGCAGTTTGGGAGTTAACCACAGGGGGCGCTGTAGGAGTTAGGGTTCACCTAGTGTGTGTTTACAACTGTAGGGGGGTGTGGCTGTAGGTCTGACGTCATCGATTGTGTCTCCCTATAAAGGGGATGACACGATCGATGCTGCCGCCACAGTGAAGCACGGGGAAACCGTGTTTAAAGCGGGGGTTCACCCTGTTAAAAAAAAAAAAAAAATGTTTTTTTTTTATTATACCATTACATTCGGCATCGTAGCGCGAGCTACGGTATGCCGGTCTTACATTTTTTATCCCCGTACTCACTGTGCTATGGCTCATTGAAGATTCCGGGGAATGGGCGTTCCTATGGTGAGAGAAGGTGATTGACGGCCGGCCCTGGCACGTCACGCTTCTCCGGAAATAGCCGAAATAGGCTTGGCTATTCACGGCGCCTGCGCATAGCCTGTGCGCATGCGCCGTGAAGAGCCGAGACCTACTCCGGCTGTCTTCGGGGAGCGTGACGTGCCAGAGCCGGCCGTCAATCATCCTCCCTCTCCATAGGCACGCCCATTCCCCGCGGGAGTCGGATTCTTCAATGAGCGATAGCACAGTGAGTACGGGGATTAAAAATTTAAGACCGGCATACCGTAGCTCGCGCTACGATGCCGAATGTAATGGTCTAATGATGTGAAGGAGGGTGAACCACCGCTTTAAATTCGGCTCTCCCCGTTCTTCAGCTCCGGGGTACGATCGCGATGGAGCGGCTATAAACGAATAGCCGCGCCGTCGTCCCGGATCGCTCCCTGCGGGAATCCGACCGCCGCATGTAGCGGGGGGGTCCCGATCGGACCCCTGACCCGCGTAAAGGCAAGGACGTACCTGTACGCCCATTTGCCTGTACATGCCATTCTGTGGACATAGATATACATGCGGCGGTCGGGAAGTGGTTAATAATTCAACCCCATGATCTATTCCATAGCTCCCAACTGTCCCCAATTTGGAACAATGTCACTCTGTCCTCCTCATTTGTCCCTCACTTTGTTCTGATCTATATAGTTCAAATAAAATGCACTATTTATATTTCAAAAAGGGTTTCTCGGTGCTAAACCTTTCATCTAATTTCTAAATTGCAGCACTGGGAAGTATGCTATAATTAAAGTGCTAGGAGAGGGGTGCAGAAAAGGATAAGTAAGCTAACATGCATCTCTTACAATGGGAGTTATCAAGCCATGCTGCCATGTCAAGCCTAGTACACATCACTAGTGTACTAGGCTTAACTGACAGCTCAGGTCAGAGCTGCTTTACTAACAATCCAATGTTAGTACAGTGATCTCCCCTGCTGCGCTATTGTGTTTTGACAGGGGGGCACACCCCCCCCCAACCAGATAACTTAAGTCAGCGCTCTCAGCCATTGACAGTGCTTATCGGCAGCTGGTTTTCCACCATTCTCGTCCAACAGAAGCTTGCCGAACAGCCAACTTCTGTTGAACCGGCTGCCATACCAACGGGCCGAAGCTTGGCCGTTTTAATTGAACCAGCCAATGTCATCCGATATTCGGCCCGTGTGCACTAGGCTTTAGCCTCCATATTGCATGATCACGATAGACACATGAACAGCAGCTCCTGATAGTTTCTAGGGTGCAGATCTATTGCACTCTTGATTAAAGTGGGCTAAATACTTCACAATTGAATTGTAAAATTGCATTCAGATCTACCAACATCTGTGTAGAGGGCTGGCCTGATTGAATACAAATTTCCTAAACTGTTGGGGCAGCGCTTCACATCTCATAGTTTTGATTAATATACAAGGAGATTATGGCTCATTGGTAAGAACACATTTTGAAAAGGGGTTTAATATAGATTACAACTGGTCGGAAATTCCTCCACGTGAGGGACCCAATAAATACTTAAAGCGGGGGTTCACCCGTACATAACACTTTTTAGCCTTAGATTCCTGCTCGTTTTGTCTAGGGGAATCGGCTAGTTGTTTTAAAATATGAGCTGTACTTACCGTTTCCGAGATGCATCTTCTCCGCCGCTTCCGGGTATGGGCTGCGGGACTGGGCGTTCCTATTTTGATTGACAGTCTTCCGAGATGCTTCCGACGGTCGCATCCATCGCGTCACGATTTTCCGAAAGAAGCCGAACGTCGGTGCGCAGGCGCAGTATAGAGCCGCACCGACGTTCGGCTTCTTTCGGCTACTAGTGACGCGATGGATGCGACCGTCGGCAGCCTCTCGGAAGACTGTCAATCAAGAAGGAACGCCCGCTCCCGAAGACCCATACCCGGAAGCGGCGGAGAAGATGCATCTCGAAAACAGTAAGTACAGCTCATATTTTAAAACAACTAGCCGATTCCCCTAGACAAAACGAGCATCCATCTAGCATCCATCTAAGGGGAAAAATTGTTTTATGGGTGAACTCCCGCTTTAAGAGCTTCTGGCCTAGATGTGGTTAAACTAAAAAATAAAAAATAAATGATTACTTGCAAGAGTGACAGACATAGTGATTAAAAGACCCTGGCACAGATATGATGGTGTCTATGGACCGTTCTTTGCGTTTAATAAAATGAAGCCAACATAATCGATGCCACTTTGGAAGAGTAGCACCTGTAGTTTCTCTACGTGATCTGTAGAATTAAATGGTATTGTTCGCTGACATAGCAGGAGATATGCCAGAGACCTGTGTGTTATTGCTGGAAGAGGACAAGTTTACTCTCGGCTTTCTGTGAATGGAAGGTTTCTTAATGAGTCTTTAATGGTTCTCCAGCATCAAGAGCAAATATTTGGGCAAGGTGGTGCTTCCAGCACTGTCTCTGAGGAATGCCATGAGCACAGCTAAAAATATTTCACTCCATCCTGTAAACCAGCCAAGGAACTGTTTACTATTACCCTTCTGTGTCACTTTTCAACCCGAGAAGTAATTGAAAAATGTTCTGTGATTTACCACCAGTGTGGTTACTGGTACTGGAAGTGAAGAGGTAGTGAATCTGCTCAATAGGTGCAAATCGAGACACGAAAAAAAAAAAAAAAAAAAAAAATCTTAACACCTGGGGCCAGATTCACAGAGAATTGCCCAGGCGCAGCGTATCAGCGATACGCTACGCCGCCGTTTCTTACCTGGCGTATTTTGAAATCCACAAAGATTTTGCGCCGTAAGTTACGGCGGCGTAGTGCATTTCTCGGCGCGTATTTCAAATAGGGCGGGTAGGGGGCGTGATTCATTTAAATGAAGCGCGTCCCCACGCCGATTGAACTGCGCATGCTCCGTTTTGAAATTTCCTGCCGTGCTTTGCGCGAAATGACGTCGCACTGACATCATGTTTTGAACTTCGACGTGAGTTACGTCCTTTCCTATTCACGGACGACTTACGCAAAAAAAAAAAAAAAAATTTAAATTCGATACGGGAACGACGGCCATACTTTAACATGGCAAGTCTAGCTATACGCCTCATAATAGCAGCTTTAACTATACGCCGGGAAAAGCCGACTAGCGACGACGTAAGAGAATGCGACGACCGCGCGTAGCTTCGTGGATCGCCGGAAAAAGCTAATTAGCATACCCGACGTGGAAAACAACGCGAACTCCACCCAGCGGGCGCCAAAGTATTGCACCTACGATCCGAAGGCGTACGAAGCCGTACGCCTGTCGGATCAAAGCCAGAAGCCGTCGTATCTTGGTTTGAGGATTCTAACTAAAGATACGAAGCAGCAAATTTAAAAGTACGCCGGAGTATCAGGAGATACACCGGCGTACTTCTGTGAATCTGGCCCCTGGTTCTTGCCTATGCAGGTATTGATTCATTTACTAGTGCGATTTGTGTTTTGTCACATGAGTTTGACACTTAATGTGTTTTGCATTTTTGGGAAGTGTCTTGTCATGCAGGAGAAGCCAGCAGAAATGCATCAAAAACGTAAGCACTGCATTTTTGATGTGTTTCCATCACAGTCCCTGACCCTTTACACAAAATGCACCAGTGAAAAAAGACACGTGAACGTGACCCATAGGAAATCATGTTAAATGTACTGTCGTGCGTTTCTGCAAAACCGAAAGAACACAAAACATGCATGGGTGTAATTCAGGCCTGAAGAGCAGTACCAATGTCAGCCAGCTTGTTATTGTGGTTTGTGCCAATGATGGCAAGATTTCAACTAAATTCCTATGTAATCTTCATAAAATATGGCCTTATTCGCTTCATACCAAAGACCTACTATTAGAACATTCTAATACTCGGTTTAATGAGGGACCAAAAAGTAATCAATGCAACCTTTCAGAGGTTGGATGAAAGGTTTATTGCAGTAGAACATTTTTGGTAGTTAAAAGGTCTAACGAAACGTCCCACACTCCGCTTAAGTGTTTTCGTCAGTATATCGCTTCTTAAAGGAACACTAAAGGTTCGTTTTTTATTAGATCAATTGATTGCTGGAAGCTAGAGCATTTAAATATCACTTACCTCGTTTTTCCTTTTGACCTCCAAAATACAGTAATCCAGGTTTGAAAATGCCATTTCCTGTCTCTCCTCTTCTTGCTTTCCACCAGCATCTGAGCCGTTTTGCATGGTGGAAAGCAGAATGTGCTCACCCCCTCCCTATGTCTACAGCCCTGCGTGAAGATGCTCTCTTATCCCTCACAGGCATGGAGGCTAAGCCTAATGGGAACTGTAGTTCCCATTAGGCCGTGATGTAGCAAGAATGAATGCGCACCGCAAACCAGGAAGTCAGTGAGAATAACGATTCAGGAGTGACGGAGGTGAATACAACGGCTCGATTTCAACAGGTATCAAACTAGTTATAATGCAAAACATTACTTTTTACTTTATCAGCTACTGTCAGACTTTAATTTAAGAGGAAAATATTTTTGTCTTTACAACCCCTTTAAGCTCTGGAGCATGAGACCAATGGATCTGGCTATAGCATGGGTGCTCAACCTGTGGCCCTCTAGCTGTTGCCAAACTACAATTCCCATCATGCCTCGGCCTTTGGGAGTCAGGCTTGTAACTATCAGCTTTGAAGTGCCTCATGGGACTTGTAGTTCTGCAACAGCTGGAGGGCCACAGGTTGAGCACCCATGGGCTATAGTAACCCCAAGAACCAGGCAACACCAGTTTTTGGAGTACACCAGAAATAGAACCGTTTATTAGAACAAGAATACAGACTTTTATACACTTGAGAAGGAGCCCCCCCCCCTTCTGATCATATTACCCTAACAATACAAACTGTAACCAGAATCATAAACATGAGCCAATTACCGTATTTATCGGGGTATACCGCGCGCCAGCATATAACGCGCACCCCAAACTTAGAAAGGTAGTTTAAGGGAAAAAAAACGTACATTTTTGCCCTGCGTCCATCGGCGGCCTTGTCCGGCGTCCGTCTGCGGCCTTGCGCGGGGTCCATCCAGCCTTGTGGGTGTCCGTCTGCGAGTCCATCCGCACCTTGCCCAGGGTTGCAGCAGTGTTTGTTTTTGGATTTGGAGCCTCGGCCGAGCTGAGAGGAGCCGGATTTCCTGTGTGTTCGGCACCTCTCTCGTGGCTGCGGCGGGCGTGGCCGAGCCTAGCCGAGTGCGCAGTACACTCGGCTCGGCTCTAGGCTGCGGCGCTCAGAGACAGCGGGGATCGGCGTATATCGCGCACCCACGATTTCCCCCCTGATTTTAAGGTGGAAAAAAAGTGCGCGGTATACGCCGATAAATACGGTAACTAATCATTTAACCAGCCTAGGTGACTCAGGTTTGACCCTTTCAGGTCAGCCTTGCCATCTTCTAGCTCAGAAGACACAATCCACATTATCAATTATAAACTCAGGACACCTTCTCACAATAGCAAAAGCCCACCAGCAGCACACTGTCTCCTACATTGTACAGAGACTCTTTCAATAATCATGTATACTTCCAGAATCAAATAAACCAGGAATAGACCTTGTATATTTCCTGGGAGATATTGTGGATACATATCACTGTCCCATTTGCTTGGTCACCCTGTTCTTCTAATAGACACAGGGTTACTTAGACATAAGAGGGACATGGGGGGGCTGAAACAAAGGTTTCCCAGTTCTCTCCAAAAGCCCCTATCCCGGTAGGTCTGTCACAAAAGGGACACCACTGACAGCCCATTTTAACAACAACAACACTACCTAATTGTTTGAAAGTTTTTCACATATAAAACCAAACCTTGTGTAGACATCCAAAAGCACTGCTGGCCACCGCCATCTTGAATGAAATATCGGCAGCCCGAGAAGACTCAGAGCTGTCACTTAAGTAGCACTCTACTGTATACTGCGCCCCTTTGCTTGCCTATATACGACCCTTGGGACGCTATTCCTCCCAATGATACGAGCCAATAGTCCTCCTTAGTAACACCAATAATGGGGGACCATTTATCCTACCGGCACCAACAATGGAGCACTTTTCCTTCCACAGACACCACCATTGGGGCACTATTCCTCCCCTAATACCAAAGATATGGTTAACTCCCACTGATGGTAGGACATTTTATACTGTCACTGTCCACAGTCTGCCCCCCTCCACCCCAAGTCTGAAAGACAGCAAACTAGCCCTTTGTTTAAAAGGTTTAGATATCCCTCCTCTTTGTTCCTCCCCCAGCAGCTACATAAAAGCTCACATAGGGAGGCAAATGACAGGGCTGAGGAGCTGGGCCAGTACACAGCAAGGAGGAAATGGACTCTCCTGGAGTAGTCTTATGTGCTAGCAAGTTCAAAGGCACATGTGCAAGTCAATAAAAAATGGTTATTTTATAAAAGGAAAAAAAAATGTTTCAAGTAAGCATTTAAAATACTTTGACCTGCAACTTTTTAGGTTGGTGACCGTTTCACTTTAAATACATTTTTAAAGGTGTCTGGCCACCAGACTAAAGAGAGGGACAATTAAGATGGAAGGAATGGCATAGAAATTTGGTCCCAAAAAAAGGAAAATTTTTCCAAATCAGGGTGAGTTGCGCACTACAAGTTTGAAGCACTTCTAGGGTGCAGAGGGGGTCCTTCGCTCTGATAAAACTGATGAAAAGGCCAGTTATTTGAAGTCATGTTTTCTTTAGTTCCTGCATACTGCAATTAATGGCTGTTTAGGTTACAGATTGTGTTCATTAAAAATACAGGTAGCATCAAAAGCAGCAAAAAGTAGGAAGCTTGTTAAAAAAAAGTAAATAATAAAAAAAAAAGATAAAGTTCAAAAGGCAGATCAGAAAACACATGGTACAAAGTACAGCAACGAGGAAACTACTGACTTAACTACTTTACTATGTGCTTTCATCAATTTAAAAGCTGTACAAAAAACAAAACACATAAAAAAAAATCCCATTTGAAAGCTCCCAATGCTTCTGAAAAGTATCAGCAGCAATTTTTTTTTTAACTTATGTAAAAGTGAGAACACACAAAGCATAAACATGAGAAACCATCTAAAATTAAGAACACCTGTGCCATTACCCCTTAAATACAGTGACTTGAAAAAGTATTCATACCCCTAGAAATTTTCCACATTTTGTCATTTTACAACCAAACAAAAATGTATTTTATTGGTGTTTTATGCGATAGACCAACACAAAGTGGCACACAATTGTGAAGTGGAAGGAAAATGATAAATGGTTTTCCAAATGTTTATGAATATCTGAAAAGTGTGGCCCCAATTAAAATCTAATGGAACCAATTGCCTTCAGAAGTCACCCAATTAGTAGAGTCCACATGTGTGTAATTTAATCTCAGTATATATACAGCTGTTCTGTGAAGCCCTCGAAGGATTGTTAAAGAACCTTAGTGAGCAAACGGCATCGAGAGGGCAAAGGAAAAAAACAGACAGGTCAGGGATAAAGTTGTGGAGAAGTTTAAAGCAGTGGAGAAGTTTAAAGCAGGGTTAGGTTATAAAAAAGTATCCCAAGCTTTGAACATCTCAGGGAGCTCTGTTCAATCCATCATCCAAAATAGGAAAGAGTATGACACAACTGCAAACCTACCAAGACATGGCCATCCACCTAAACTGAGAGGCCCGAGCAAGGAGAGCATTAATCAGAGAAGCAGCCATGAGGCCCATGGTAACTCTGCAAGAGCTGCAGAGATCCACAGCTTAGGTGGAGGAATCTGTCCACAGGACAACCATTAGTCGTGCTCTCCACAAATCTGGCCTTTATGGAAGAGTGGCAAGAAGAAAGCCATTGTTGAAAGAAAGCCATAAGAAGTCCCATTTGCCATGTTGGGGACACAGTAAACATATGGAAGAAGGTGCTCTGGTTAGATGAGAAAATTTTACTTTTGGGCATAAAACTAACACTGCACATCAACCTGAACACACCAGCCTCACTGTGAAACATGGTGGTGGCAGCATCATGTTGTGGGGGTGCTTATTAGGGAAGCTGGATGGAGACAAGGTAATCCTAGAAGAAAACCTGTTAGTCTGCAAATGACTTAAGACTGGACCAAAGGTTCACCTTCCAGCAGGATAACAACCCTAAACATACAGCCATAGCTACAGTGGAATAGTTTAGATCAAAGCAAAAGTATGTCAAAGCCCAGACTTAAATCCATCCAATCTGACAGAGCTTGAGCTATTGTGAAAAGATGTGCAAAGCTGGTAGAGACACAAAATGTGAGGTATGGTTATATACCTTTATCACCATAGGTCTGCTTTAAGTACATGGTTTTAGAAGTATCAAAAATCAAAAAAGGTGAGAATATAGCCTAAAACCGGTGTTGTTGGCAAGCTGAATGTTTCACCAGGAAATACGGAATGCATCGCACCATGTCAGTATTGAAGATCAGTATCCAGAATATGTATTCTGTCAAGCACAGAGACTATTTTACCTAGAGATTTACGCTGTGCAATAAACATTCCGAGACACAAACTAGCTTTGACAGTTGCCATAGCAACCCTGAAACTGCGCTACGAGATGAGTAGTTCCCTTACCGTCACTTTAACTTAGATCTTGCTTTCAAAGCAGCCTTATCCTTATGGCAGACTTCTTGAAAAACAGGGCCCCGGGGCTCTACTTTCCCTCTGCCCAATGCGGCCTATTGCCATTGGTGGGAAAGTCCTCATTTGGCAATTTCATGCTGCAGAAAATTAAGCCGTAAAGCAGGGTTTCTTCTTGCTTCCAGCTGTCATGTTAACGATTAGAAAATTTTGCTGCCATGTTTAAAGAAAGAAAAATGAGCTTCAAGAGAACCAGTCATGCCAGAGCTGCGTATTCCTTTTTATTTGTTTTTTATTTTATTTAGGAAGCGTTAAAGCTTTGCGGTTTCATTGCCATCTGTGTGCGTTTTGGGAAGAGCCCCTCTTGATTTCCTATGATGGTAGCAAATAGAGCTCTCTTTTGGTGGTATTTGATCACCAATTTACATTTTTTTGCACTATAAACAAACAAAAAAAAGGAGTGACAATGTTGGAAAAAAAACCCACAATATTTACTTTGATATAAAACACATCGAATAAAAAAAAAAAAAAAAAAAAAAAAGGCAAAATGTATTTTTCTACATATTTTTGGAAAAAAAATCCTAATCAGTGTATATTGATTGGTTTGCGCAAAAGTTATAGAGTCTACAACTAGAGTATATCTCTGGAATTTATTTATTTCATTTTTTTATTTTTTATTTTTTACATGTAATGGTGGCGAATGGCGATCGACTATTAGCGGGACTGAGATATTGGACACCAATACAGTGATCGGTGCTAAAAATATGCGCTGTCACTGTACTAATGACACTGGCAGAAAAGGCAATCAAAGGGTTAAAGTATGGCCAACATATTTTACTGTGTGCGCTGTTGCCAGAAGAGAGCCCTGTGTTTGTTTACCTACACAGGGCTCTCTTCGGTCCGGAGCTGATTTTTCGGGTGTCGGTGAACTGACGATATGGTTCCGGCTATCGAGATGGTTCCTGTAAGGACTGCGCAGGCGCAATCCTTGCCGACGGAAATCACCGAACCTCCAGGGCGACGTGGAATTTGAGGCAAGTGGCCAGTCGGCCTCACGTCCTCGCTACACTCGCTCGGCCTCCTGACTTTTTTTTTTTTTTAACATCCTCTAATCCACGGGGATGTTAAGGAATGAGCCTGCGGCCCCCCCACCTCAGAGCACCCTGTCCCCATGTTGATGAGGACAGGGGCCCTTCCCGACAACCCTGGCCGTTGGTTGTCGGGGTATGCGGGCGGGAGGCTTATCGGAATCTGGGAGCCCCCTTTAATAAGGGGGCCCCCAGATACCGGCCCCCCCACCCTAAGTGAATGGATATGGGGTACATCATACCCCTACCCATTCACCTGGAGGAAAAATGTCAAAGTTAATAAACACACCACACAAAGGTTTTTAAAATAATTTATTTTTCTGCTCCGGAGGCTCCCCCTGTCTTCTTTATTAGCTCTGTTTACCAGGGGGGCTTCTTCTTTGACGTCTTCGGGTGGGTGGGGGCCGCCGTCTGGTTCTCTTCCACCACCGGGGGGGGTCGCTTTTAAAAAAGCCCCCACCCCCCAGCGGGTTTCCTCCGGCGTCTTCGGCGGGGGGGCTTCTTCCGCTATCCCGACGGGTCTTCTCCGCTATCCGGGGGGTCTTCTCAACTCTCCGGGGGTCTCCTTCTATGTTCGCCGCTCTCCGCTGTTGACTCGGCGCACCCCGGTTCTTCCTCCAGCTGTCCGGTGCCTTCTCCTTCAGCGCTGAACGTCTATCTTCTTCTTCCGTGCTGTGAAGTATTCTTCTTCTTCCGGGCTGTGACGTCATCTTCTTCACTTCTCCAGATGTTGATACGCCGGCTCATCTCGCTGAAATGACGGATGCGCGCCTTGCATCGGACCTATATAGGCCTCACAGTCCCATCATGCTCTGTACCTACCCATGTGATACCTACCCACGTGGTGGAAGAGAACCAGACGGCGGCCCCCACCCACCCGAAGACATCAAAGAAGAAGCCCCCCCCCTGGTAAACGGAGCTAATAAAGAAGACAGGGGGGGCCTCCGGAGCAGAAAAATAAATTATTTTAAAAACCTTTGTGTGGTTTATTAACTTTGACATTTTTCCTCCAGGTGAATGGGTAGGGGTATGATGTACCCCATATCCATTCACTTAGGGTGGGGGCCGGTATCTGGGGGCCCCCTTATTAAAGGGGGCTCCCAGATTCCTATAAGACTTCCGCCCTCATACCCCGACAACCAACGGCCAGGGTTGTCGGGAAGGGGCCCTGTCCTCATCAACATGGGGACAGGGTGCTCTGAGGTGGGGGGGCCGCAGTGCGCCCCCCTGCCCCAGAGCACCCAACCCCCCCATGTTGAGGGCATGCAGCCTGGTACGGCTCAGGAGGGGGGGGGGGGGCGCTCGCTCGTCCCCACTCCCTTCCTGGCCGGCCGGGTAGCGTGCTTTGGATACGGGTCTGGTATGGATTGTAGGGGGACCCCCTACGCCGTTTTTTTTCGGCGTAGGGGGGCTCTCCTTACAACCCATAACAGACCTAAGGGCCCGGTATGCTCCTGAGGGGGGAACCCATGCCGGATTTTTATTTAAAATCCGGCGGGGACTTCCCCCCTCAGGATTCATAACAAACGCCGCACACGTGTAGAATTGGCGGGAATCCAAGTCGGATCTCCCGTCGCTTCTATGACGGCTCTGTCTCCATCGCGGCAAGCCAGCTCGGCGCTGGCTCCCGCGATGGGGCTCGTAGGTGGTCAATCTCGCCAAGAAAGGGAGCGAGATTGACACAATATCGAGTTCACCTACTGTAATGTGCTAGTATGCAATGCATACTAGCACATCATGGCTTTACTTTGTAGGTCAGAAATGAAAAAAAAAAAAAAACCTGCGGTTTACTTCCTCTTTAAAACTGTTGTATGTGACTGAGGGAGGGAAATTAGAAATCAGCCTGTTTGGGTTTAGTGACTGATGTGAGCATTCTTTGTAAAATGCCGCAAATAGGCAACTTAAATAAAATATATAAAAAACAGTAATGTCAAAAACATCAACATTCACTTTCCAGAACACTTGAACTCAACAGGAGTGCTCACTTCCCTTTACATAATTGCTACAACTGTAAATCCTGTAGGCAGAGTACATTTGGCTATGACTAAAGTACATTTTCAGCACTGCAACTCATAAGTGGCACTAGAGTGTGATCACAACTCACCACGCAAGCTGCAAGAAGAGAAGGCAGAGATTTGAAAACATAAAACCACAGTATGACGCTTTACTGGAAAAAGTTAATTTTTCAGAAAAGGAATCACCAATATGATAAAAAAAAAAAAAAAAAAAAAAAATCAATGAAAGTACTTTATTCCACTTATATTTATACATTCCATTGTAATGTATTTGTATTGTATTTTCGGATGACATCTAAGCCGATGACCGAAAATCGTATGATCTGGTATCGTACGAGGAACATTTTCATGCTTTTCTGATAAAATATTGGATGAATTGTCGTGATCGGCTCTCGAAAGCTCTGTACCAACGATCCGATTAGTGTACAATCGCGTCCAAAACGGAACGTGTGTACGGGCCATTACATATGATGTGATGCTTTGTACCTGATCCTATATTTTATATTCAATGCAAATTGTTGACGGTTGACATCTATGCTTTATAATCTATAATTGTACAAGCACTTTGTCTGTCAATAAAAAAAGTTTTGATAAAAAAATAAAAAAAATAAAAAAATGTAACTGGGAAGGGCTAAACAGCACTCCAATAAGCCAAACCCTTAAAGCGGAGGTTCACCCTAAAACATGTACCATCCCATCCAGCATACTTGCGTCAGCTACAGTATGCCGTTTTTTTTTTTCTCGCTGTACTTACCGTTTAATCGTTCAATTTCTTTTCATCCTCCCGCGGGAAATAGGCGTTCCTATGAAGAGGCGTAGATGATTGACGTGCGGCTAAGGCACGTCACACGTTCCGAAAATACCCGAACTAGGACTTGGCTATATATGGCGCCTGCGCAGTCAGATCCTAGTCTGTGCGCAGGCGCCATATAGAGCCGAGTCCTAGTCCGGCTATTTTCAGAACGTGTGACGTGCCTTAGCCGCACGTCAATCATCTACGCCTCTTCCTAGGAACGCCTATTCCCCACGGGAGGATGAAAAGAAAATGAACGATTAAACAGCAAGTACAGCGAGAAAAAAAAACAACGCATAAGGTAGCTGATGCAAGTATGAGGGATGGGATGGTACATAGATGTTTTTTAGGGTGAACCTCCGCTTTAAGCATTAAAAACATTGGCAATAAATAAAAAAAAAAAAGAAGGACAGGTAGATTGCGTCGATGAGCTGTATTATAGTACTTTTGGTGAACGGTTTTCCAGAACCTAATGCAGAACATAAAATTTATGATAGCCAAGGAACAAGCCTTCTGAAACAATCAGAGTCATGATCAGTTTATTGCTTTCAATTCATAGCAAATCCCTCCCCAAACTTCTACAGCACAAGAAAGGTGTAAGAACTGATGGTCTTGTATAATGAGATTTTTGGATTTAAAACAGATGTATAGAGTCTATATGGGAACTAACATGAGTCAGATTTATTCCCGAAAGCTGCCTTAGACTTTGTTCCTGGAAGTCAAGAAAACTCTATCCCATGTCATTGTTTAGCCTTTGAAGAGCTCAAACCTTTGACCCCATCTTGCTCACTGATCTGTACAGGTTATTGTGGCGAATGGCATTTTACATCCATAGTCTTAAGCTTTAAAATTTCCTTTTGCGTGTTGTAAAAAAAAAAAAAAAAAAAAAAATTGTTCTAAACCGATAACGTGGCCACTCTAAAATCAGCTCCTAAACCGAGCTCTCTAAGGCCGGGTTCACACTGGTCCGACAAACGCTCCGACATTGGGAGCTCATGTCGCATGACGTGTGAAAATCAATGTTTCCCTAGGAGAGCCGTTTTAACTGGTCCGACACGAGTCGGTCCGACTTTGAAAATGCTCCCTGTACTACTTTGGTCCGACTTTGATCCTACTTCACTCCATTGAATATCATTGAAGTCGGATCAAAGTAGGATCCTTGTTTCAACCATCTGACTTTTGAAATCCAACATTGTGATTACAGCAGCAGTAAACGGAACGTATCTCACTCTGGTTTTGATTGGTCAAAGAACAAGTCAGACTATCACAAAGTCGGATCAAAGTAGTATCCTGTTCATGAAAGTTGGACCAATGTAGGACCGATGTAGGACAGATGTCGCAGAGCAAAGTAGAATGAAAGTACTACTGTTGTGTAATATAGTGTAAACCCAGCCTAAAACAAGGAAACAAGAGGGAGATTTACTAAAACTGGAGCACACATAATCTGGTGCAGCTCTGCATAGTAACTAATCAACTTCTAACTTCAGCTTGCGCAAATAAATTTGACAAAAAAACCTGGAAGACAGTTGGATTCTGTGCAGAGCTGCATGCTACAGGATTATTAAATAATCCACCAGGAGTCTATATTTATCATGACTTGCTCTTTATTCCTAAAATTCATATTGCACGTGTTTATTAAACTGGAACTATATCCTCCAAACTACCTTTCCTTACCAAATATATTGTTACAGACAGAAAATCTTAAAAACAGACTTTTGTGACTTTTAAAGCTTGTATACTCAAAGAAGAAAGTGGAGTTGAAACTGCATTTATTTTTTGACACATACTCCCCTTGCTACATTTATACACTTATCCCAGTGTGTTTGTTAGGCCACTATAGTATATTCATGCCATCCCCTCTATTAAATTACTTTATGTGTCCCAGTGTCTGTGCTATATAAACAAAGACGCAGATTTCTACCTTATATCAGAGCGTCTTCCAGCGCTCACGTGACTACTCCCCTCTCTCCTCTCCCAGGCTGACAGCTACAGCAGGAGGGACAGAGAACTCACATTGATGTCAGCCGGGGGAAGAGAGTCGAGTGGTCATGTGAGTGCTGGGAGATGCTCTGATACAAAAGGTAGAAATCCGAATCTTTTTTTATATAGCACAGACACTGGGACACATCATACAAACACATATTTAACAGAGGGGATGGCACTATGGTCAGTTTACAGGGGGGGGGGGGGGAGAACCAGGCAGGATTTAAAGGGATGAGGTGGCAACCCCAACTGTGCTTGAAGTCTTCTGTAGATATCTGAGGGCTATACGCCTTCATTCACAAGAAACTTTATCATTACTCACTGTCCCATGCATGCACCAACACTGTGGTCTGCCATCTTGATTAACGGTCTCTGGACTGACTCACTACATAACACCACGCTAGCATCCCTTTTTATACCCGTAAAATTAAAAGTCCCTGTTTGACACGAATACCCATTGTATTTACCCTTTGCTGTCATTTTCAATTCTGAACCCAATTATTGTGGATCATGTGACCAAATGCCATTAATCACAAGGCCTATAGGAAAGGAAAGAGCTGGCCTATCCATGTCTAAAAACTGGTCTTTTCCTTTGCCAGAGATCACATGACCAATGCTTTGACATATGACAACATGAGCAGTGCCACTGGCTCTCCTATGAACCCCTAAAGTGTAAGTAAACCCCTCCTATCCTTTTCATCCAAGGAAGACACCATCTTCGTCTATGTTTAATCTATAACTGCCATGATGCTACACAGGTGATCAGTTATGACACCAACCATTGGATGGTTTGACAGTTTGGTTGAGAGCACAACCAATGGGAGTGTTACATTTCCGGCACGTGCCGTAAATGAAACAGTTTTATGGATGGGTTTACTTCCGCTTTAATCCTTTGCCAGAGATCACATGACCAATGCTCCAGCATAAGGCAATGTGAGCATTACCACTCAAGGTGTTCTTAAAGACATTCACCCACTTTCCACAAAATTAATCCTTGCCAACTTGTTTATAAATTTCCCAATTTCTTTTTTCAATGATTTACCCTCCCACTTCAGGTAGTAGCTCCCAAGCTGCCTGCAGCCTCCTGGAATACTTGCATCACGTATTCCAAGAGGACTTGATGTTCCACAGGGTATACATGTCATAGGGGGAATGGCTGCAATAACCAGAAAGAAACTGATCCCCCGATGACAACATGACTGCCCCCCTCCCACGTACACCATTGCTGGGTGTACGTGGGAGGGGGCAGTGGACGATTATGTCAGAAGAGAAGAGAATTTTTTTATTGTGGATAAACTAGCCAACACGGTAAGAAGAGATAAAAGAATAAAAAAAATTGAAAAACAGGTGCTAAAAATTCTATTCAATATAAAAAGTCACAGGACAAAAAGGAAGCATTTGACATCCATCTGTTTTGCTCTCCATCAGTCGGAAAAACTGAAGAACAGGTCCAACTTAATTTCTTTGCGAACTTTGCCAAAAAAAGATTTAGCAAGTGTGTCAGAAAACCGACTGAGCCTTAGGACATATATATTTATTTTCTTAGGTGTACATTTTAAAACACAGTTTTATAGAACATTTATGTAACTTCTGTCTCAAAAAAAAAAAGCACAAATACTGAAATGAAACCGCATTGTTGACTAGTAAAAGCACTAACCTGGAAGAGGAAAGCATCCCCAAGTGAATTACTGAGACAGAACACAAAGTCCTTCTTGGGGTGCTCCGGGACCGCTTGTACAATGCTGTTCTCCACCCACACAGCATGTTTCGGTATACTGTTGTTGTCAATCCCAGATCGACCATCGCTCTCGTAAAAAAACAGTGTACACCCTGCAATCGAGACATGAACATCCATTAGTTTCACTGGTAATAAAGAACTCTCTTGGAACTTAAAACAATGTATCGCTACTAAGGAGATTACCGAGGTGAGCAACACATCCCTGTGGCAGGTGTCACCTTAAAATCATAAGATTTAGGCTCCATGCACACAGAAGCTATAAAAAAAAAGAAAAAAAGAAGAAGAGCTATAAAAAAACGCCAGGGAGCCTTTAAACTTTTTTTTTTGCAATAGCATTTATTAGCATTTTTCAGTGTAGCATTTTTTTTCCAATGGATAAAAAAAAACGCTAAAAATGCAGGCGAGCAGAGTTTGAGCTCTTTTAGATTTTTTTCCTGCCGAAAAACAGCACTTTGAACGCAAATTTTTGGCGTTCAGAAAAAAGCCAATAAACTCCAAAGCTTATTAACGCTAAAAAACAGCCTGTGTGTGCATGGGCACATAGGCTAACAGAGTTCAGTTTATGGGCTTTTTAAAAAAACGCCAATAAACTGCAGTTTATCAGCTTCTGTGTGCATGGAGCCTAAGATTGTGGGTTTAATAGCAAGGTAAAACAGTTTTATGATCAAGATAAATGGAAAGCCATGCTGAAGGTTATAGCATCTTAGGGAATCATGTTATATAGTCCGACTTCTTAAATGAGGAAAGGACAGAACCATAGGAAAAAAAAAAAAACACTTCTAAATTTAAAGTGAATCCTTCCCAGTTCCCAAGCATTTAAAACAGAGGTACCTTAACAAATCACTCCATCAGCAAAGTTAAAAGCATTACTTCTATAAAACATTCAGTCTAAGAAGAATAAATGGCACCATTATCGATATGCAAGCTTTTATGGGTATAGGGCAGGGGCCTCCCAACTTTCTAACAAATGTCAGTTTACTGTGCATCAAACTTTAAGGGGGCCTGGACTGTGGTAGAAGATGTCATGGTGTTAGTGAAAACAAACAGTGTCCCCTCTTTGCTATTAGGGAGAGTAATAGTGCCCCAGCAATGGTGCCCGTGGGAGGAATAGTGCCCCAGCAATGGTGCCCGTGGGAGGAATAGTGCCCCAGCAATGGTGCCCGTGGGAGGAATAGTGCCCCAGCAATGGTGCCCGTGGGAGGAATAGTGCCCCAGCAATGGTTTTTCGTGGGAGGAATAGTGCCCCAGCAATGGTGTCCGTGGGAGGAATAGTGCCCCAGCAATGGTGTCTGTGGGAGGAATAGTGCCCCAGCAATGGTGTCCGTGGGAGGAATAATGCTGAAGGCATTTTTGAGACCACTGGTATAGCAAAACAATCTGCTACAAACTGTTGCTTTTATTTAAACTTGGCAAAAAACAGTACAACAGGATGCCTTGATATGATTTGCCATTTGAAGCTCAACTCCAAGCAAAAATAACCCCCTTTACCCACCAAAACCTACAGTCACATTACTTTTGGGGTTCGATCCTTCACTCCTCTTCTGGGTAATTACGCCTGGGTCCTTTTCAGGTGTCCACTGCCTGTGTGATGTGGACACTTTCTATAGGCGATCCCCACAGCATGAAACAGCACCAGTGAGGAACCCAAACAGTAGACAGAGCCCTACATGATGGGTTAGAGGAGATTTAGAGGGGGTGGGAAGGATGGGAAAACATTCAAATTTTGCCTGAAGTTGCGCTTTAAGGTTTATTACCATTATTGCCTTATTTATAAGCCATGTAGCGTATCAAGGCCCTTTGCAGTACAGCCTATTGCCAGGTTTAAATAAAATCCTGGACCGGATTGTAGAAGATAATTTCTGAAGCAGTTGTACAGTCTGGTAAAGTCTGACATCAGTGACGAGTACCTGGGAAGAGGTATGCCAGACACCTCCATGCTGCCAAAGTATAGTCTCCTAAATCATATCATTTGAAAAAAGTATAGCTGGCCATTCCTAATGGACTGCCTGAAATTAAATCAGTGGGTGGCCTTGTCAATATCACTCTGCTCAAGGGAGCCAGGCAGAAAATTGTTGCCCGAACAGCACCTACAACCAACAGATCAATGCAAATAACTACAACGGGGATCATATTGTGTGGATGGAGCGATCTCTTGGATTTTTTTTGTTCAGTACACAGGCTAAAAGAAATAAATGTATGTGTGTCTGTCTAGTTTTAGTCTTGGAGGGATGCTTGTTTTGGAAGATTCTGGACAGTTTGGGTCCTTGAACAAAGACAGCTGAACCTGTTCAAAATAAATGCTGGTATCTTTCTCCCGCCCAGGCAGCCCAAGGGGCCTGTATACAGCTTTCCATAAACAAGAACGTTAGACTTCTTGTGTGTAAAAAAAAAAAAAAGTTTCATTTTTTTCCCCATATATTTGTACGCTATACTTGTGTTTAGGGTAGCACTGCTGTACATGAAATAATGTACAGCAGCACATAGCTATTCATGTCTATAAAGGCACCTGAGCTGCCCAGGCGGGGTAAAGAGGTTGGACACTTAGACCAACCTTTTTCCAGTCAAGGCACCCTTTAAAAAAAAAAAAAAAAAAAAAAAAATCATGGACAACCTCGAGGCACCCTTTAAAAATTATGGACGAAGAGCTCCTCAGCCCCAACAGTGGCATCTTGGAAAGTACTAGTCAATAAGGCCATCCCATTCTACAAGGCTACCTACCTGAGTAGGGGGGCATTGACAAAATTTGATAAAGTGTGGGGAGGGTGGATGGCCTCGGTGGATACAGTGTCAGATTGAGCTTGGTTCAGTATAGTCATTGCTTGTATGCATGATATTGTCAGCAGGGGGTGGACTCTAGATCACTTTATAAGGTAACTGTGTATTCTGAGAGGGAGACGTGTTAACTTTTTCTCAATGTATGTGGATTTCTTCGGAGGGAGGAGGGTCATGTTTTGTTTTGCATGCTACACTCTATCCGGTGCCATGGCCCACGTTTTCTCTCCCCCCCCTTTTTTTTTTTAGGTTTTATGTATGTATCTCGGTTTTTGTGTTTTGACCGGTAATTGTTGGTCGCATGTTGCGGCTTGTTACTGTATCTATGTTACAAAACTTTAATAAAAAATAATTTTACAAAAAAAATTTTTTTAATAGTTTCATATAATTTAGCAACATCCACAAGTCCAAGTAGGACACCCAACGTTGGAGGTGATTTATTCTTTCAAGGCAAATACAAATTTTCAAACTGGTACTGACCAATATTCCAATGTTTCCCTTTTCCCTCTTTCTCCATCACTTAGCTAAATGTGACCCCAACCCTGATGGAGAGGGGCAGGGGAGGGTCAAACAAGGATGCTATGGACCTGCCTAAGACTTTGTCAGTAACCTACAAAGAACTGTTTAAAGCGAGTCCCAAAGCGTTACTCAAGTGCAGAGAGAGGTGGGGGGAGGAGGTTCCGGGAGTACAGGGGGAGGAATGGGAGGAAATGTGGGACCGTCCGTTCAAATACTTAGTGGCAGCAAGGGACAGGCTAATCCAGTTTAAATTTTTACATAGAATATATTATACCCCAGCCAGATTGGCACGGATATACCCATCGGTGCCGGCCGAGTGCTGGAGGTGTACTTTTTCCCCTGCTGACGCGCAACATGTGTTCTGGACGTGCCCCCAGATCTAACAGTTCTGGACTGGGGTCACAGCCTGTATTGCAGAGGTGCTGGGGGTTCCGGTCCCACGGGAAATCAGTGTCTGTTTGCTAGGTCTGGTGGAAGAGGTGGTACCATCTAGGGCTCACAGAACATTACTGAGTATCTTACTGTTTTATGGGAAGAAAGCCATTTTGCTCAAATGGAGGAATTCAGGGGCCCCTGAAATTGCTTTTTGGAAAGGCTTGGTGAATGCTATGATACCCTACTATAAAGCAACGTACCTATCACGGGGATGTGTTGGGAAATTCGAGAAAGTGTGGAGGGCCTGGTATGAATCAGACCACACGGTTGGGTAAAGGACAGATGGCTAATGTATAAATAAGTATGTATATAAGCTGGCCAGAGGACTTATTCCAGGTGTTTCGGGGCTACTGTTTGTGACATACCACAGAGGGGACTATTTCGGCTGAAGTTGTCCCAGGTTGAGGCTGGTTGGGGAAGGGAACTGAGTAGAGGGGGGTGGGGGGGGGGGTGTTCCGCGGGAGTTTTTGTTGTAAATACGCCATCTGCGATGGCATAGTTTTTATGTTCCCGGTCATGTTGGCCGACAATTAACCTTGGAGATGTGCCAAGGTATGTTATTTTGTGCTTTTCTTTTTTGTTGTATGTTCATAAAACCTTTAATAAACAGAAATTTATAAAAAAAAAAAAACAAGGATGCTATGCAAGTGACTGACATCCTCATCAACGGATGATGCCACTGGTCGTAAGTTCACTGGCAGCTAGAAGGTTGTAATGGTGCCCAATGAAAACCTGTGACTTAGTGCAACTAAAAGGCAGCCTTCACCCACACGTCAGTTTGTATACAATTTATGAACATTTTTTTAGGCATTTTGTCAAGGCACCCCTGAAGAAACCTCAAGGCACCCCAGGGTTGAAAAAGGCTGACAGACCACTGAATTTGTTCCTACATTTCTCATGGACTTTAGTAGCAATACTTATATACTTGAGCTAATATGCTGGCACACCTACTGCAACAATTACAAAAAGAGGTCTCACTCCTCCTACTGAATGTTATTTTCAACTTGGGCAAATGCAAAAATTGAAGTACGAATTCCTAAAAGCCTAAGAAGGTAGATGGAAACAACCAGTTCTTCTAGGTGGAATGAGAAACAGAGATTGAAAATGGCACAGCATGTCCTCAACTGTATTATCACTACTGAGTGACCCTTATAGCCAAATGAATTAAAATCTAACATCATTCAGACATCTGATTGCAGAATTTATAAACCAGTAAATTCTAGATAGCTGAAATGACAAAACAGAACTTCACTAGGTCACTTTTGTCAATAAAAAAAAAAAGTCAATGAAAACTGGTATTAATAGTTGTATGGCTATAACCTTTTACTGGAACAGTTGTCATCAACATGGCATTTACACCTATTCCAGCATGTATCCAATTCATCTCTCTTACTACAAAAGAATTCACAATCCCAAAAAATGCACGTGGACAGTTTCACGGGGTTAGTCACTTCCATAGCGGATATGGTCTACAATGACACTTTCAGATACAGATACAAAAGGGCTAAGGGTCAAGCATGAATCACAATTTTTGAACAGCATTTCATTTACAAAATTGCTGTCCAAGTCTGAGGTTACCCCCTAAATGATAACAATAGGAGCTTCCAATCCAGAATCACTTCTATTCAACTTGTCACTTGGGGGAAAACCCAACACGACCTAATCCAGCGTGCCAGGATCTCATCCAAGCTCAACACACAAACACATAAACATGGCTCTCCCTGGAGAGATTAATTGGCTGTGTGCAAAGTAAACAAGCCTGTGGAACTCCCTCGCTATTAGAGGATTGAGATACAAGTATAGCTCTGCTAAAGATTTAATATTTTCTTTCCAGACTACGAAAGACAATCTGCCCATTTTCAGCTACAGGGTTTTCCTTATACAATGTGCTACGTTTTCTTTTAAAGAGTACCGATCATCAAAATAAGACCTCTCTGCTGCTCTGGCTACACAAAAGTTACCTAAACCATAGCAAAAGTTACAAAATAAGTACATGGCTGAAAGACCTGTGTTTAAGGATTCCATAGCAGGTCATCATATGACTAGATGCCTAGGCTGAGATCTCATGATAGCCAATCTGGAAATGGTTTCTCTTTGGCAGAAATCACCTGACCAAACGGTCGTGATTTCTGCCAAAGGAAGACCATGTCCCATTAGGCCATCACAAGATCTCAGGTCAGTGGCTACTGCAAGTACGATAAGTACTTTGTAGCTTCTGCAACGGTTTATAAAATGAAAGGAATATAGAATGTTTAGGGTTTCATTATTAGATGTACATCCAGGCTCTATTTTATTTTATTTTTTTAAGAGAGAATAGTTAAAAAAAAAACCTGTTGAGTTTTATTTAGGTTCATAGCCTTATGAAGATCTTTCCTCATTCATCATCACAATCATGCTCTTACAAGAAAAGGGGGGGGGGGGGGTGATGCAGACAAAACAGCAATAAAGAGATTGTCAGAAGCTGT
Organism: Rana temporaria; assembly: GCF_905171775.1. NCBI lineage: Eukaryota > Metazoa > Chordata > Amphibia > Anura > Ranidae > Rana > Rana temporaria. The sequence continues at coordinate 501,195,134 of NC_053490.1, forward strand.
AACCTAGCTCTGCTCTACTAGGAAATTTACCATCACTTCCTGTCACTAAAGAAAATCTCAAAGCAGAACACAGATAGCAATATAAGAACGGAGAGGGCAGGGGTCAAGTCCTGGGGAAAAAGAAGTGTGGGAACTCCCACCCAAGATCCACTGTACCTTAGTAATCCTTTATGTTCCTGGCTGCTTCCTGTATATGGATTCATCGGGTAGTGTGCGGGTATTCCGTCATGTCCTCGATGCCGCAATGTCTCCTGGGAGCTTTTGTCATTGTTCCCAGGAGACATTGCAAAGATCTGCCGCGAGTTATCGCGGGATTTAGAAAGAAGAAGCAAGTTCTTTCTAAATCCTGTGATAACTCGCGACAGACTTTCCGCAATGTCTCCTGGGAACAATGACAAAAGCTCCCAGGAGACATTGCGGCATCGAGGAAGTGACGGAATACCCACACACTACCCGATGAATCCATATACAGGAAGCGGCCAGTAACAAAGGATTACTAAGGTTCGCCTGCCCCTGACAGTGATTTGAGCTGGGCATCGCCACTTAGTGAAGAATTGGCTTGGGCGGCTTGGCTGCTCTTGGCTGCTGTAGTCCTGCAAAGGGAACTGCGTTCCTGCTGTGAAAAAAGTGCAGGAACTCCGTTCCCACACGTTCCCGCAGGACTTGAGCCCTGGGAGAGGGTCTCTAAACTATCCTCCCACTAGTCAAAACAGGACTGGATTTTGATTTAGGTGAAAGTGGATCAACCTAACTCAGTCAAATGTATGGTCAGGATTCTACATCATTTGTGTCATTCTCATTTAATTGCTGAATCGCATACAAAGAGAAAGTCACATGAAGTATGACCAACAGTAGGCTGTTGCTGAGGTTTAGATCCATGACCTACCAAGAGTTTACAATTTATACACAAATAATAAGCTACAGCTTGTTTATTAGGAAGGACCCATCAGGATCGGACACAATCTGTTGCTTTTGCTGGTCCCTGGCTTTATGGATCACTGTTCAGATATATGGGGACCTCTTTGTATTTTATTTAAGAATGTACATGAAAACTGTTGTTATAATGCTTTATGCACTTGCAGTATCCCATTCTATCAGATTCAGGTCTTAAAGCGATTGTATTGTCCGCTTGGTAATCTTTACCTACAGGTAAGTCTATAATAAGGCTTACCTGTAGGTAAAATGAATATCTCCTAAACATGTACGATTTGGGAAGATAATAACCTTGCATGCGCGGTGAACGTCAGCAGCATATCGTGCCGAAACGGAGGTCTCCCACGCTCAGCCATGTCATCGTGGCTCCGACCACACACAGCTCCAGAGCCGTGAACCCAGGAAAAACGCAGAGGGAACATGTCAGCTCCCTCAGCGGTGACCAGGCGGCCCTGTGGAAGCTTTGTTCTAAGGTAAGCATTTAATAATGAGCTAGTGTGCGGTGCACACTAGTACATTATCCCTTTGCCTTCCAGGTTTTTTTTTTTTTGGTCAAACAACCGCTTTAAGAGGGACCTCCTACTTAAGTTTAGGAGCTTTTTGCATTTTTTTTTTGACAAAGCTCCTAAACTCCCTCTCCTGAACGTGGAAGAATCACGTACAGAATAGAAATGTTTCGACGGCCAGCTGCAGTGTCAGAAAAAAATAAAATAAAAATCGCAGCGTGATTTTGTCACATTTTGCCTTTTCCTGCAGCTGGTGATTAAAATAGGCTATGTGTATGTAGCGCCCCCTTACTTTCAGTATGGGCACTACGCTAAAGTTAGTGGGGAATGGGAGAGTTATTTTGCTCCCATTCATGATTTGTTAAATTTTTGGGCTGCTGTCATTCCTGAACTGTCCTGTAGGTCAGTCTGCGCTCCAGGGATGCGATCCCATCCCTGGGCGACAGTTGGCGCTAGAGGGGTTCTGGCAGAGCCACTTTTCCCAGCAGCCAATTAGAGGAGCTTTCTCTTGCGGGGCATGCTGGGGGAGAGTACATCTGCAGACGCCATTTTTGTTGGTTCTTCGCGGGTTCCAGGAGCGGCACCCACCTTCAGGGTGTGCGCACCCAACAGACCCCGGTGATATGGCCTACTAGGCCGGGGTCGCATGCTAAAGCGGAGTTCCATGTTGCTGAAAGGGGCCCCAGTGACTCGCTGGGTCCCCGGCTCTATTGAAGAGTTTCCAAGCTATGTGCTGAACGGTGGGGGATTGGCTCAAGGAGAACCCAGAGGCAGGTTATCTGAGGGGCCTGAACGAACCATCTGGGATCTGGTGACCGGGACATTGACAGGTACACTTCAACTGTCACCCGGTGACCCTGACTTAATTTACTGGGAGGATTTGCTCAATCTTTGCAGCTCATCCAAGTACTAGGCCTGTGGCAGAGGTCCCTAGAGCCAGGTCTGTGGCAGAGACCTGTTCCTCCCAGCAACCTTAAAGTAGCGCTTCGGTTGCCAAACTCATGGCAGGAGTTTGTCCGGGGGCACTTCACCCACTCTGGCTGGAGTGGCGACGAACTGTGTATTACTACTGAGAGCAAAATGCCTTGTTTTATAACCAGGCCTGATACCGCAAAGTTCTCTAATGCTTCATCAACCTTTCCTCTCTACCTCATGTTGATGTTGGTCATGTAGGGCCGAGAATAAAGCATTCAGAAAACCTTTATTGTCTGGACATTCGCTCACTATTCTACTCATCAACTTCATCCCTAGACAACGGTAAGAGGTAACTTAAATACGCCGATCTCAAAACAACCAGCGGCTCCTGAGGGGGTAGCGCTACACGTACATGAAGCCTAACCCTCCTGTATTGTACAGTCTCGCTTTATAATGGAAAGTGCTGTGCAAACCATTGGCACACTTTTTAACTCATGTGTTCTAATAATCATCCAGGAGTATTCAGACGGACTCTACAGCGGTTGCTGCATTACAGCGTATGCTAGATAATATATCAACGGTTATAATTATGCAAGTGGTGTAGTTTGTGTAACAGTTATACCATTGGGGGAAATTAGTTTAATTGTTTTTTTATAGTCCATTCGTGATTTTCCTTTTTGTCTAGAGACCTTTTAATATGGTTATAATAAAAAGACCTTTAAATGAATTCATGGCATTATATGCAAGTCTGTGCAATGCCAATGTGGGCCCTTTCTTCGTTTCTGTTTACATGGTGCCTCTTATGGCTTCCAGTGTACAATGGAGTTGAATTGTTTTAGCAATAACACCACAGAGGAGGCATCTGCAATACCGCTAAAAGAACATTTTATAAATTCTGCAGATACAGACTATACAGTAGGTGGAATTCAAAAAGTGTTGTAAACACAGATTTAAAAAATGGTCTCCTGTTCATATGACAAATGATGTCGCTACTGAGGCCGGAGGTCAACCTGCAGCGGTAAAAGTGCCCAAATAAATTATTTCTAATGGAAATTTTAATCCTCATGTATCTAACCTGCAGCCAGCAGAAAAGTCATTAAAATGAAACATAATAGCTTCAATTTCTTACACCTTGTCATCCAACTTTAATCGCAAATTCTGCTATGAAAAGAATTCTCAACTGTGTATAAAGAATTGATCAAAAAGCATTTCGCTGATGAAAACCACATTTCTTCCTTGTAAGAGCGCCATACATTCGGACAACGCAAAAAAGGTAAAATTTATGACTGCATTTGGACTTTGTAATCATCCCAGGAGGAAACGCACTCATCTCGTCAGTGCCTCAATCTACAAAATCATGCCAAATAACAGAAAGCAATACTTTAGACTCAGGACCACCTAGAATTTTACTGAGGTGTATGCCAGCTGAAAACATGACATACATTTTTATGTACATTTTACTTTTGTAAATTATTTATTCTGTTAAATTTATAACTTTTTTGCCCTTTTTGTTTTTTAAAAAAAAAAAAAAAACGGAAAACCTTCGTTAAACACAATCTGTTTTTTTTTTTTTTAAAAGGTAGAGTCTGGTAAAAATGTGAAAAGTAATGCAATGCATAGATGGAACAGAAATGATCTCTTCAGTGTTAATTGTGTTACATCCAGAAATGTGTCCATCCTACTGCTAAAATTGGCTTTGTTACAAGTGGGTGTTTTGGGAACACCATTTAGAGCAGGGATAGGCAACCTATCACTGTTGTGGAACTACAAGTCCCATAAGATAATGCAATACTCTTTAAAATGATAGGATTTGTAGTTGCATCACAGCTGGCATTCCAAGGTTGCTTACCTCAGTTGCTTATCTTGGATTTGCAGCAAAGGTCAAAAATGCAGTGTATATTCCAAATCCCATCCACTAGAACGTCAACAACCCTCTACCTTCCCTTTTGATTGCTCCGACCTCCTACAGCCTCTTGCAGAGTTGTGCAACAGAAGTCAGGACCCCATTCTCTTAGGAGCTCGATTTGCCAGCCATAGACACAAACTGGCCCGGAGCGAGAGAAAATAAAATGAAAGATAGTGCATTGCCGGCATGACAGGGTGAGAAGGGGAAGCAACCATGGGGTTAAGGATTGTAGGTGGAAAATGGGGGAGAGGTGGATTGGTTGGAGCAACAGGATGAGGAGGGGTTTGTGGCAAGGATTTAAAGTGGTTGTAAACGCTCAGGCTGCATTCACACCTATGCGACAAGTAACGCCACGTACGCGGCGTATTTTGTCGCGATTTGTTTAACTTTTTTTAACAAGACATTGCATTGATGTCTATGGCCGAACGCCAATGCCGCCTGAAAAAAAGGGTCCGGGACTTGTTTTCAGGCGTTCGGCGTATGGCGTTTCGGCGTGAACCATCTCATAGACATCAATGCAAATTCGCCCCTCCGGCGTATCGAGCGTCGGGCGTTTTGTCGCCTAGGTGTGAATGGAGCCTGACAGACCACTTAGACCTACAGGTAAGCCTACATTAAGGCTTACCTGTAGGTGCAAGAAATACATCTCCTGAACCTACACGGTTTACGCGATATTTCCAAAAGACATGTGTCGTAGACAACAGCGTGCAGGCACACTGAGCGTGGCGTTACCAACGGCGATCATGCCGTTAGAGGGGGCACCCGCGCGGGAGTGATGTCATCGATACGAGGAAGACACTCAGGGAAAGATGGCAGTGATGGAGGAGAGAAACGAGCAGCGCTGCGGGGGCTTCGATCTCAGGTAATACATAACTAGCTAGTATGCTATGCATCCCTGTGTTTTGTTTGGTTTTCTTTATCTCTTTGCAGGTGCAATATGAGCAGAGGATGTCATGGCAGCTGATCGTGTGGCGTTGATTGGCCTTTTCATGGTGGAAGAAAATACGGTTGAGTGTGGGGGGCTCATCAATATGTGCCCCTCTGGTGTATTCCAATTACTAAAGTTACCTGGAATAGAGCAACGGTGAACTGCGGGTGTGGGTTGTCCCCGAGCTGTACGTCATGGCTGGAGGCCTGGTATGGTAAAAGGTCCCGTAGTGTTACATGTGGAATAAGTTGGAATTCTGGGTGCCGTCAATAGACCAACAGGCTGATAAGTTGTTTTTGTTAATAAAAAGGTTGCTATGGCCATTTGTACTCCAGTTCATGTGTAGTCTCTGTAATTTAGTTAATAGCAAGGGGGATGGTGAGTAATAAGGTTGTCCCGATACAGAGCATTTGCGGGAGTACTTGTACTCCCGCAAATGCCCCCGATGCCAGATCCGATACTACCCCCGCCGCCGCAATACCGCAACGCCCCCGCCTAGTTAATCAGCATGCGGGGAACATTACAGCTTTAATTTGAATAGCTGTCTGTTCCCCGCCGCGCATAGACACTCCCCCTTGCTCGGGATTGGACGGGTGATCTGCACTTTGATAGACAGATCACCCGTCCATCCCGAGCAAGGGGGAGTGTCTATACGCGGCGTGGCGGGGAACAGACAGCTATTCAAATGAAAGCTGTAATGTTCCCCGCACGCTGATTAACTAGGCGGCGGCATCTAGGTATGGGGAGACATAGCTGCATATGTGGGGGGACATGGCTGCATATGTGGGGGGACATGGCTGCATCTGTGGGGGGACATGGCTGCATCTGTGGGGGGACATGGCTGCATCTGTGGGGGGACATGGCTGCATCTGTGGGGGGACATGGCTGCATCTGTGGGGGGACATGGCTGCATCTGTGGGGGGACATGGCTGCATCTGTGGGGGGACATGGCTGCATCTGTGGGGGGACATGGCTGCATCTGTGGGGGGACATGGCTGCATCTGTGGGGGACATTTAAAAAAAAGTATCGGTATTCGCGAGTACTTGAAAAAAAGAATTGGTACTTGTACTCGGTCCTAAAAAAGTGGAATCGGGACAACCCTAGTGAGTACCAATGTTCAGGCAGACACAAAACAAGGTGGGACATCTACACTGGTCATGTATATTGTATATGTATATTGTATTGCACTCAGCCTTTAGAAGGCAATAAAGTCCGGTTGCAGAGGTCCATTTTTGGTCAGGTTTCCTGAGAAAATCCTCTTGTGGATTTCGAATTCCAAAACTGACGGACTGTATTTTGCAAAATGACTTCCAGACAGAGATATGGGTGTTAATCAAAATGATGAAGCCAGCAGAGAAAGGCGGGGACTGTAATGTTGTGATGAATTCTGCTCAAAATAACAGGGCGGAACCCAATCAATTCATCAAACCTTTCCCTTGTGAAACTTTAGATAATTATGCACATTAATGTTATCTTGCAAGGGTCAAAGAAGAATAACTGGGAAAGCACAGAAAATACAATAAAAGTGAAGCCCAGTCATAATTTAAAGCCAAACATCAACAAATGCAATAAAGAGGCCCTGTTTTTTTTTTTTTTTGTGCTTCCGACCGGCGCATACTGCGTGTCACGAGTTGCCGAAAGAAGCCGAACGTCGGTGCGGCTCTATACGGCGCCTGCGCACCGACGTACGGCTTCTTTCGGCAACTCGTGACCCGCAGAATGCGCCGGTCGGAAGCACGTCAATCACAGCCTGTGACTAGGAACGCCCACTCCCGCGGGGAAGCCGGGGGTGAAAATAGCCCTAAAATGGTATGTACCCAAAAAAAAAAAACAGCATAGTGTCGGTCTCATAGGTCGGCTCCATGCAATGTTAGAATTTTTTTTTAGGGTGAACCCCCGCTTTAAGCCCAAGGAATGACCCATGTAAGATTTTCCTTCAGTTCCCATCTTGTAGACACATCGGGAAGTGTAAGACAATCTATCAAAAGTGAGGCAAGTCCCCTTAAAGACAGTTGTGACTGAAACAAGTCTCGTCATTAAAAAAAATTACTTTCAGTCCCCGTTATAGTGGTCACTAGGACAATTAGAGAAGACGATTAATCTTCCTTGCATGCGATTGCCAGTTGGATCACCACATTTACTTCAAGCATCCATGCCCTAATGAAGCGGAATTGTACAGCCCCCAACATGTTAGCGGTTTACTTTTATCCCAACACGGGCAATGAATTTTTTTGGTGCGGTCCCTCTATTGCATCTTTTTATAGATTTAAATACACCAAGATGGTAGTTGTGTTTAAAAGGCCACAAACCTTTTAAAGAGACCCAGTAATGTTTCCATTTCCTGCGGGTGGCAAGTTCCACCTTTTTGTTCTTTTTGTGCACAAGGAAGTTTTTGACGGCCAGCGCCCCAGCTTTTCGCACAGTCCCTTGTGCCGCAGTACGGAGGATGTCAGACTGCCCAGGAGAGCTTAAAGTGCCACTGCTTTGTTCATCACTTAGAGCTGAATTGGCTTCCTCCAAGTTTTCTCTACTGGCACTGCTCATCTCCAGTTCTCGACGGAAATTCTCATAAACTCCTTGGAGGAGAGCATCTCCGGAGCTGCTACCACTGTCGCTCCCAATAAAGGCCCGGCTGGTAGTGGGGGAGTAGCTGGATGTAGTGGCATTTGAGCGTCTGGACATGAAGTCGGTGTCAGTGGTTGTGGCCTCAATACCACTGTCTGTAAACTCGCTGCCCTCTCCACCTGTATTGACATCCTAAAAATGAGAAGAAAAGAAAAGAACGTTACAATTTGTTGCATAAAAAATGCCATAAACCATGTGTTAATTTTGTCAGGCATTAAAAGACAGAATTTTATCAACAATGGTCTCCCTCAATGGACAGCTCATGTACCACCCACCCCGATATAAAAGGAGTCTGGGCTCTAAGGAGAAGTATAGAAAATATGGATTATATGGGAAAAAAAACACATTGGGCCCTCAGCAGAATGGGTAAAGGGGAAACCGGTAAATGGAGTGCAATAAGGTTAAAGCAAAACGCCAATCAAAAAGATGATTTGTCATAAAACAGAACTGGCGTTTGCTGCAATACTTCTCTTCAATCAGTACTACTTTTCTACCACCAAATGTCCCCAGTCTTCTGGGTTGAGAAATGTCCAGCATCATTCATACCACTTGCTCTGAGCCCAGGCTGTCATTACCACCAGCTTGTGACTGGATAGTAAAGGAAGAGCAGCACAGCCATGAGCTCATCTCCGCTCCCTCCTCCTATCCGCATGCTTCTTGTAAGCCCATGAACTAATCAACCTCTTGTGGTGCGTCTTCCAATCACACACTAAAGGGGTTGTAAAGGTTCGTGTTTTTGTAATAAAATGCATTAAGGTGGGAAAAAAACACCTTGCTGTCATGGGCCCCCCAGCCCCCCTGTTTTACTTACCTGAGCCCATTCACCTGCTGTGCACGTTCCCTTCTCCACCAAGTCTGGCCGTTGATTGGATAGATTGATAGCAGCGCAGCCATTGGCTCCCACTGCTCTCAATCACATCCAATAACGCGGCCGCCGGGGGGAGGGACCGAGTCATACACTTGGCATCTATGGACGCCAAGTGTATGACACAAGAGCACGCCAACAGCTTCCCAGAGGGGGTTAGCTTTAGCGGGGAGGAGCTGAGACAGCTGCCGTGGGACCCCAGAACAGCAGGATCGGGGCCACTCTGTAGAAGTATAACATGTTTGTTATTTAAGAAAAAAATAAATATACAAAGTATATTGTAAACTCTTTCCAACCACTTCAACCTACAGGTAAGCCTAGAGTAAGACTTACCTGTAGGTGCTTGAAATAGCTCCTAAACCTCCATTGTTTAGAAAATATTTGCAATATCCCCGAATGATGCCTTCCACTGTGCCGTTTCAAGCTAGGGTCAAGCCGTGACTGTCGGCTCACGCTCGCATGCGTGTGAGTGACGTCACGCGACTCCGGCCAGTCACAGAGCCGGCGTTTGCGGCCTTGGACGGAAGAGGGGTGAAGAATGGATACTTGCTGCCAGCGAGGAAGACTGGGACATTGCGGGCTTCTCCTGCAAGTGTCATATAATGGGCTACTATGCGGTGCATAGTAGCCCATTATGCTTTACCTTTGCAGGGAAACAAAGAGGAAGTAAAACCCACAAGGGTTTACTTCCTCTTTAAGCCCTGCTGTACAGAGACTGCAAAAGGCTGATACGAAGGTCAAATTTGGGTACTTGCCTCACTTGCATTTAAAAAATGCATTTATTATTTTAATATTGAATAAAAGTCTGCATTTACTTGTCTCTTTTATATGTGCCTGGAGCTTGGCTTTAACTGTCAAACTTTTTTCCTTCAAATTGTGTGAACAGGTCTGTTTTCCTATTGTATTTACACACCAGCTGCTTTGTTTCCGCTTTGTAGAATGAGGGTTTTCTTTTTGCTCATCTGTAATGGACACGTCAATGCATTTTGCACCTTTTGTTTTTTTTAAAACTGATGAAGTAATTTGCAGTTGAAGGCATATATTCTCCACATACCTAAGAATCGGTTTACAGCTAGGTGTTTATGTAAGACTATCACCATATGTGCTGGAGAGGCATCTGCAGGATGGATCACGTTGTGGTGACAATGTCGCAAGGCCTTAAATCATTGGCAAGGCTCACTATTTACTGCAGGAGACCTGAACAAACACGGCATGTTCAAGGTCACTAATGGATGCCCCGGTTATATCAATCATACTCTCCAGATGGGCCTTAGTCCTCCAGAAAGGAGAACATATTACAAAGTTAGAGTGTAAAAAAAACAAAAAAAGTTTGCCATTTTTAGTGTAGAGTTTATCGCAGACATAAAAAGATCTTCATCCGGTCTGACTGTTTTACCAAAAATCACATCTACCATACCAGGAAGGCATTCCCAGTAAATTGCAAGTTGGTTGACTGGAACGGGAAATGATTCACCAGGCAAATTCAAAAATGATGGCATGTCATTTCTTTCAACAAGATACACTATATTGTCAAAAAGTATTGGGACGCCTGCCTTTACGTGAACTTTAATGGTATCCCAGTCTCAGTCCGTAGGGTTCAATATTGAGTTGGCCCACCCTTTGCAGCTATAACAGCTTCAAATCTTCTGGGAAATTCTGTCTGCAAGGTTTAGGAGTGTCTATGGGGAGGTTTGACCATTCTTCCAGAAGCGCATTTGTGAGGTCAGGCACTGTAATGGACGAGAAGGTCTGGCTCAGCCTTTTCTCCAATTCATCCCAAAGGTGTTGAGGTCAGGAAAATACTAATAATGACTTGTTTTTAATTACAGTAACATGTTAAAGTTTATATGAGACTTTATAAATCAAGGCCCCATCACGAATATAAAGTGGCATTAAAGTAAAAAATGAAATAAAAAAAATCTACATTGGCGTTCGCTCTGGCTTTTTTTATTAAATCAAGAAGGTTTTTGGTCTACTTTAGGATTTGACTAGAGTGGAGAAGAGTTGGGACGTCCCGTTGGGGACATCCTCACCTGCATGTCTGATCACAGCTTTTCAGGAGGATAGATCGTAAAAAAATACAACATTTTACAGTTGAGGCAATGGGAAATCTCCCAATGAGTGCACCACTCCTGGTGACAACCGTCAAGAATTCACTTTGAAGCGCTTTCCTCTGTCTTGTGTCTATAGGGCAGAAGTCAGGGTAGTCTACCCAGGGAGCATAGACACAGCAAATAAAACTTGACAGAAGTTCAAATGCTAAATGTAGGGCAATGCGACAATGGAGACGTCACTCAAAGCTTGGCTTCTAGACCCAAAAACTGTCAGATGGGAAGGCGGCACATATTTTGTAATGCTGGGTATTGCCACCAGCTGTGGAGGAGCAAGGAGCCGCAAAGGACCTCTGGCAAGCTGACTATAGGGGTACAGGGCGTGTGGGTCTTTGACGAGACAATTTCTCTGCGTGGTCAAGGTAACATTTTGACCGATTTAACAAAGTTTTCCAAATCATCACTTAAAAATATATCATCTTAAAACACTTCAATAATCCAATCATGTCTGCATGGGTGAACAGGAATATGCATTTCATATCATTTGGGAAATGTAAGTATTCATTTAAATATTTTGAGTAAAGATTCTCAACCTACTTTCATGAATCAGTTTAAGGGCAGCCCACACAATGGTCCGTTTTTTTGTTCAATCAGCGGGCTGAATGAAAAAAAAAATTATATTTATATATATATATATATATATATATATATATATATATATATATATATATATATATATATATATATATATATATATATATATATATATATATATATATATATATATTTATTTATTTATTTATATAAATAAATAAATAAATAAATATATATATATATACATATATATACACATATACACATACATACATACATACATACATACATATATATATATATATACACACATATACATACACACACACACATCCATATCCCTCATTCACACATTTGAGGTGGATGAAGGAATCCTTCCCACTGTTGTATTGCATTCTGGAAGTGGGGAGCCTTTTCCAACATCAGATTACAAAGATCAGTGTTGCCAACTGTAGCTGGTGGCACTGATCATTTAGGAAAAACCCAACAGGCTAGTTGTACACAAGTCGATCAATAAATTGATTGGTGTACAACCAGCCTGCCCATACATGTATCAACATTTGTCCATTCCCTGCTGAACCACACAAATTTCAATCCATGTATGACTGGCTTAAATTTGCTATGTTTACATAAATACAAAAAACTGCATTTCTTGGCAAAGCACTTTCCACATTAGCCATGTGACAAAGATGTAGCTAACGGCCTGTACACACGATCAGATAGTCCGACAATTGTCCGATGGACGCATTTTGACGGATAAAACGACCGTCTGTATGCTCCATTGGACAACTGTTGTAGGAATTTCTGACAACAAATGTTGGACGGTCATGCTCTCAAATTGTCCGACAACAAAATGTGTTCCGTCGGATTATCCGATTGTGTGTACACAAGTCCGGACGACTAAAATCCAGAGTACAAACACGCATTCTCCAAACCAATGCTAACCATAAGACAACATTAGCAGAAGTTGCCCAAAGGGTGGCGCTAAAGAGCAGAAAAAACATGTAATTTTGTGAATGTTGGCTGAAAAAGTTCTGCCGTTTGTATGCAGAATAAGTTCACTGCCAACATCCTTCAAAAAAAAATCCACAGATTTGTTTGATGGAATTTCGATCGTGTGTATGAGGCTTTAGAATTGTATTGTGGGACTGGAATCGCTTTGTGACAAGCACATGTTCTTGGAATAAGTCACGCATTTCCAGGTTATTTTCCATCTCTCGCACCTCAGAGGCTACTTGTAACTCTGCGTGCCGATGGATAATATCGTTAACACGCAGATACTCTCTGAATATCTGTTACTGTGTTCTTTTTTTGTTGCTGTGAATTTACGTGCTCACTCACAGAGAACATTCTAAAGATTGCATGCAACAGTCTTGTAAATTAAGAATTCAGGCTGGGTTCACACCATCTTCGCATGAGGCTCACAGCAGGGGTCCAGTGCGTCCCCCTTCACCGTTTCAGGCACAATTACAGCCCAAATTTTGGGCTAAATTCGGTCAGGAAAATGACCAAAAGACGCATAGGACCCCTGTGAAAATTCACACCAGAGCCGCAGTGGAGATAGGTGAATCGGCTCCATAGTGTTGTTAAGGGTTAAGCAGCAAAAAAAAAAAAAAAAAATCCTTCATTATCTGCCCAATCGGAAAAAGATAGGAGAAACAGGCAGCAGTGCTGGTCAGACAAAGCGTAGATGTGCCAATTTCCCAACAAAACTTGGTATTTTATATGCCAGCATGGCTCCAGTAGGTTGAAGAACTCTTTTCACCTACTTAGAAGTAAGAAGTATTCTATGATCTATCCTCATAAAAAGCTGTGATCAGAAATGGAAGCGAATTTGTCCGCAACGGGACATCCCAACTCTTCTCCACTCTTACTTCTTAGAAGACGTATTCAGGTCTATATGATAGCAGGAGGGGACTTGGCACCTGTGCAGCCCACAAAGTAAAATAAGTCCTTCAGCCATGTTCATACTTACAATACAGCATCTACTCTGTTACAAAGAGCAAATACTGACCATACATGTAGCAATTTGATGGAGAAAAACTTTTAATTCCATTTTCTGTCAAAATTGCAAGGCAATCAAATACAAAAAATAGAAGCCAGGATGATTCAATTAAAGCGGGGGTTCATCCAAAAATAACCTTTCTTACATTAGCTACATCCCTCCAGCATACTGCCAACATCTGCAGTATGCCGTTTTTTTTTTGTTTTTTTTTTATGTACTTATCGCTATACGAGCCCTTGTTATCCGGCTCCGAGCGGGGGATTACTTCCGGGTATAGGCGTTCCTAAGCGAAGAGGAGTTGATCGACGGGCTGCTAAAGCGCGTCACGCCTTTTGAAAATACCCGAAGTCACACTAAGGTGTTTTTACGACGCCTGCGCAGTCAGCTCTACACGGCAGGCGCAGGCGCCGTAAACGCCCGAGTGTGACTTCGGGTTTTTTCGGAAAGCGTGACGCGCCTTAGCAGCCGTCAATCGACTCCTCTTCGCTTAGAAACGCCCATTTCCCGCAGGATTCCCCGCTCGGAGCCGGATAACAAGGGCTCATATAACGATAAGTACAAGGAAAAAAAACCAGCATACTGCAGATGTCAGCAGTATGCTACAGCTAATGTCAAAAAGTGGATTTTTGGGTGAACCTCCGCTTTAAGTTCTGTTGATTGATCGAACTTGACTGCCTAGTTTCTGGGATTTATTTACAGGTTTTAGCACAGTGGTGTAGTGAGTAGCAGTAAAAAGGGTCGCTGGTTCGAATCCCGACCACGACACTACCTGCCTGGAGTTTGCATGTTCTCCCTGTGCCTGCGTGGGTTTCCTCCGGGTACTCCGGTTTCCTCCCACACTACAAAGACATGCTGGTAGGTTAATTGACGTCTGCCTAAAATTGGCCCTAGTATATGAATGTGAGTTAGGGACCTTAGATTGTAAGCTCCTTGAGGGTAGGGACTGATGTGAATGTACATTGTATATGTAAAGCGCTGCGTAAATTGACGGCGCTATACAAGTACCTAAATAACAATAATATTCCTAGTGGATGAGGAGCAGTTGAAATGTCTATTGCCACCTTTGGAGTCTTAAAACAAAAACATGGAGAGTTAAGATTTTTAAGCTGGCCACACACTAATAGATTGCTCCTTTGACACTATACAGCACAGATGAACAAATCCCCCTGCTGGGTTATCGTATCCCAACAGCTGCTGCCAACGGCTGTCAGAAAACCCGAGCAGTGCCTGCATCCGATTGGATGAAACCGATATTTGGCTGAAAATTTTCCACCCGGCTCCTTCAGTTTTTCAAGAACCAGACGAAATTCAAACAGTTTAGCTTTAAAGTATTACTAAAGGCAAAACTTTTTTATAGTTTTGGATAGAACAGAGATGGATTAGAACGCATGTCAATTTGTATTGCTGTGTCCCCGTTCGGGAGTATCACCCTCTCTATTTGTCCTGTTTACCATTATTATTGAAAGTAAAAGGAAATCCCCAAATTTGGGTTGTCCCCAGAAAAGTCAGAGGGAAAATCCTCCAATGGAGTCACTAGTTTTGGTGACCTGGGGGTCCAAAGGGTATTCCTTTAATTTGCAGGAAGTGAAAGAGAAAGCTCCCCAATAGGTCAAAGACGGCAAGGGGTTATAATTCTACCTTACTCTAGCCAAAAAAAAAGAAGGGTTTTGCCTATAGTTTTACTTTATTTGCCATGGACCGCACAGTTTAAAAACAAAAATGTTATCCCCTAATTATATATTACACCATAGGAAATCATTATTTTAATATCTAAAAGGTCTGTGAAAGTTATAACATTAAAAAAAAAAAAAAAAAAAAAGGAGAGAAATGGGCCATTTTTACATGGTTCCACTTATGACTAAGCTGTTGAACTAATTAGCATTTCAATGTTGTATTGTAAAGCACCTACGATAGTTCAGTCCAGTCACTCTCACTTGAATATATTAATTTCAAAAAGAATTTAATGCAAGACTTTGTTGTCGCTCATCACGTCCGGAGGAGGGGGTTAAACCATCTCATGTAGATATGAAAAGAGCCGTTTAAAAGCACGGGGAGTCTATTCAAATCACATAGGATAAAAGTAGGAATCTATAATACATTTCTCCGCAGTAGGAAGAAGATCGCTTATGCATAGCCTTGGTTTCCATGGGTTTATTACGCTCCATTTGTTCGTCTTCACACCCGGCCTTCTCTTGGGAGTCTTTGTTACTTACCAAACACAGCCAGTAACCCACGTGAGAGATTGCTGCTACAGCTGCCACATATTGCCCAAGCTTTCAAGTGTTTATTTATCTAGTTTTACAAGTTTGGCCAAGCTGATGAGCCGTTTTGTAGAACAGGGCTTTAATAGGCTTACAGAGATAAACAAGATAGGAAGGTGAATATAAGGTGCAGGACACAGAACATGGCCAGACTCTTGAGAGCAGAGCATGGTAGAGAGTACGGGCTGTTCAACTTCACAAAGAAATTTTGGTCAGCTTCTTTCAAGGTTGGCCAAACTATGAAGGGGTGGGGTGGTCTCCCAGCTGTCTAGGGTGACCTTGAGACAGACAGGAATTTGATTTCAGTATAAAGAGGTTGTGTGCCACTTGTGGAGGCTTGGGGCAAACAGAGTTTTACATGTTGAGTCCAAATGGGTTTGGGGGCTCTTTGGGCAGAGTCATTCAACATAATACTACCAAATTTAATTATTCACAGGAAAAACTATTTTCCATCTCCCTTACAAACTCCTTTAAAGCATTTTCGTACTAAATTTAAGCAAGAAGTGTGATTATTAAAATATATATATATTTTTGTTTCTTTGTGTAGATTATAGTCATTTTTATATGTTCATGGAACAGTCACACTTGATCATTAAAAATGGCAGTTTTGCTACCTGCTTTGCATTAGTTGTGCCTTACTTCCCTTAAAGCAGTGTTTCTCAATTCCAGTCCTCAGGCCCCCCCCAACAGGTCAGGTTTTCAGGATTTCCATTATTTTGCACAGGCGATTTGATCAGTTTCACTGCCTTAGTAATCACCACAGCCTTTTCATCTGAGGGAAAACCTGACCTGTTGGGGGGGCCTGAGGACTGGAATTGAGAAACACTGCCTTAAAGGGTCACTAAAGGAAAAAAAAAATTTCCTTTAAAATAACAAACATGTTATACTTACCTCCACTGTGCAGTTCGTTTTGCACAGAGTGGCCTCGATCCACGTCTTCTGGGGTCCCCGCAATTACTCACCACAGTCATGCGAGAGCTCGCATGGTGGTCAGTAATTGCGGGCGCGCTCCCGTGATACAGCGAGCGGCCATATCGGCTCATTGTATCACTCGGCCCCGCCCCTCGGCGCGCCGCATCACTGGATGTGATTGACAGCAGCGCCAGCCAATGGCTGCGCTGCTCTCAATCCATCCGCTCTAGCCAATCAGCGGCCAGGCTGAGCGGCGAAGAGGCTATCGGGACCGCGCAGGACTTTCGATGGGTCAGGCAAGTAAAACGGGGGCTGGGGGGGGGGGGGGGGGCGGTAACACCAGATTTTTTTTAACCTTAATGCATAGATTGCATGAAGGTGAAAAAAAAAATCATTTACAACTCTTTTAATGTAAATTTACAAGTCTTGCTCTGTGAGGACTTGATGTTTCAATGCCTATGCCTCTTGATTTTGGGATTGTGGGGTTAAAAGGGGGAGGGTATGTATGCCACTGAGGTCATCAGGTGGGCACTCTTTTTCCTTTCATTAAAGAATCCAATATGTCTCTAAATAGGTTATTCAGCAGTTTAAAAAAAAAAAAAAAAAACGACTGTCACCGTAGAGTGACAACTGCATTCTGGGGGCCAAATGTGGCCCTTTATCTGGCCTTTGGGGCACTATTCCACCAACTGAACCCAATCATGGGGCACGATTCCCCCCAATGACATCAATGTGGCACAATTCTTCCCATCGATACCAACAATGAGGCACCATTTCTTGCATTAAAACCAATGGATGGGGCATGGATGTCAGGTAATTTGTTTACTCCCACTGGCCACAGTCCGTCACCCCCTAAGCCCAAAGGGTTGTAAACCGCACTTTGCTTAGAGAGTTTAAAAACCCGTGCTTTACCCAATGGAATCATGCATGCCAATGTGGTGATTTCACCCCCTGGGGTGTGTTCCCAGGTAGCAAGGATAACTTGCCACAAATTTGTGGCAGTGTTAAATTATAAGTCTAGTTAACTTGCTGCACATTTTCACTGGCAAGTTGTACACTTGAAGCACAAGTTCTAGTCGACACTTTTCAAAAATTCACCTACAGTCAGTGTCATCTTAAGAGCATTATAGGCCCCCGGGCAATACAGTGCACTGGGGCCCTGTCTACACAATCACGCACGAGAATTTACTGACAAAAATCATAAAATTTACTGGCAGAACCACATTTTTTACTGCCACTGCAAAAAAAAAGTACCTAAAATTACAGTTTTCAGTGCCGAACAATGCAAATGTCAGTATTTAAACTATAAACATATAGCTAGTGCTATTAGCAATGTATTTAAGTTAAACAAAAGTAAAACAAAAAAAAATGTCTTCATTGACATGAAGGTCAGGTTACTATAACCCAGCCAGCACAGAGTTTCCTCTTACATCAGAGTCTGCAGGATTCCCCCTTACATTGAAAGGGAACTCTTATGTAAAGGGGAACGCTGCAGATCATGAAGTAAAGGGGGGAACTCTGATGTGGAGGGGGGCTCTGGTGACCAGAGACCACCTTATATCAGAGTCCACTGCTTTCTCTTTCCCACTTACATCAGGGTCCGCAGACTGAGTTCCCCCTTGCATTGTAAGGGGGAATCCTGCAGACTCTGATGTAAAGGGTAACTCTGATGTGGGGGGCACTCTGGTGACCAGAGACCACCTTCCGTAGAGTAAATACACTAAGGTAAGGGGCATCACTAATATAGGAGGGGGAACCTTTATATCAGTGCCCCCTTACGTTTTGCATTCATTCCCCCTTACATCAGCAACCCCCCGCACTCGTGGAGGACCGGATCTTCTCTGTGATTTCTGCAAACTGGGCTTGGGCAGTTCTAGCCCGTCACTCTCCACAATTTTTTACTAGGGTTGCTGGGCAGCCGGTGGGGCCCCCCAGGCAAGCGGGGCCCCCGGGCAACTGCCCAGCGTGCCCAATGGAAAAGATGGCCCTGCCTACAGTGACCCCTGTATATACTTTTGCAGCCAACTTATTAGTGAATGATATACCTGCCCCATGTTGTGTCAAAGTCTCAGATCTCTGCTGCTTTGGAGAACTTTAAGGCCTCGTACACACGACCGTTTTCCTCAACAGAATCGATCGAGAAACTTGGTGGCAGAGCTTTTTGCCGAGGAAACCGGTCGTGTGTATGTTTTTCGTCGAGGAACTCGACGGGAAAAAAAAAAGAGAACAAGTTCTCTTTTTCCTCGACGGGAGTCTCAATTTCCTCGTCGGGCTGGTTTTCGACGAGAAACACGTTCGTGTGTATGCTTAGAAACCCGCGTATGCTCAGAATAAAGTATGAGACGGGAGCACACCTTCGGTAAAAGTAGCGTTTGTAATGGAGATAGCACATTTGTCACGCTGTAACAGTCTGAAAAGTGCAAATCGTCTCTTACCAAACTTTTACTTAACACGCAGTAACAGGAGATTAGCAAAAGCAGCCCCAAGGGTGGCGCCAGTGGAATCGAACTTCCCCTGCCATTGTATGTTTTGTACGTCACCGCGTTTGAGAACGAGGAGATTTGGTCTTGACCGTGTGTACGCAAAAAAAGCTTGTCAAGTTTCTCGACAAGCCCAACAAGGAACTCGTCGAGGAAAACGATGTTTCAATTACGACGAGTTCCTCGATCGTGTGTACGAGGCCTTAGATGAACATACCTACGAATTACTGCTATGGCCAAGATAAATCCAAAAGAAGAAGCACTGTGTGTAGTGAAAAATAGATTTCCATAAGCACACGTGTCCTTCAGTATGGGGGAATAACCTTCTGGCACAATAAAAAGCAGCAGGGGCTGTGTGCAGAACATTTTTATACCAATGTTTTTTGAAGTCCAGAATGCTATAAAGAGATGTAAAGGAGAAAAAGGAATGGATCCATCTGTGAACATTTACTCCGAACCTTTTATATGGAGAAGATGCACAGAATGTCCCCATGTGACTAACCAAAAACGTATATTGTCATTAAAGTGAAAAGCTCTTTCCCAACTGCTTTGCGGTTAACCTTCTTAATGCTGTGATGTTCCCAGCGTTGAGACCTTCATGCTTTCCTTTTCATTTTAGTGGTCACAGTGCATCCCCCTTCTCATCTCCATAACGTAGGCAGGAGATGTTATAAATTTAGAAAAGTGACTTAACGCTTTACATTTTGCTATGAATATCTATTCTACTGCTTAAAACACTTTCTACACCGCCCCAAAAAAAAAGTTCTGAAAGAGCTACTTACCTTTCCACCATACACGAGTCGGGTTTTTTCATTCAACCAGTAGTATTTGAGGTGGATGGGGGAATCCTCCCACTGAGCTATTGTATTCCGACCAGAGCTTTTTTTCTCAGAAAATAGGTGCAGGAACTCAACCACGACCCCGTTCAGATTTCTCAAACAGTAGAAGGGTCTTAAAGGGGCATTAAATACCAAGATTGCATTACATACATAGTGCAGAGTTCAGGGGGGTTACACACAGAGTGCAGAGCTGTCACTTGTAAACACAGAAACCAAACTTCTGTGTTTACAAGCGATTGTGGTGAGCAGGCACCAGAGGGTCTGAGCCAGAGGTGGTGGAACCGAGTTCCCCCAAGTGCCCCCTGAAAAAAAGCCCCGATTCCGACAGCCGGGAAGCTTCCCTGCCATCAGAATACACTGATCAGTGCTGCCGGCTATAGCCTGGAGGCACTGATCGAGCAGGGCAAACCCGACAGGGCAGTTGTACAGAAGTCAATAGGTAGATCGACTTCTGAACTGCCACAGTGCTCATACATGGATCGAAATTCTGTACGTCCCTGCTGAACCAGACAAATTTCAATCCATGTGTGACCAGCTTAAAGAGTAACTCCAGTTGTTGGGAAAAACAAAATCCCCTCTGGGTGATTATGTACATTACAAGGATTTTAACAAATTTTGTTGCAGATAGCTACCTTTTGTTATTCTAAGGCTTCATTTCGATGGACGTTTTTACAGCCACTTTTCTGAGCGTTTTTTGCAGCTTAAAAACGACTCTCCATGTTAGTCTATGGCCTCATGCCCACCATGACGTTTTTGAGCTGTAGATGGCTGAGCCGTTTTTAAGCGGCGCATAAAAAAACAAAAAAAAAAAAACAACAGGACCAGTGCGTTCTGAAGCTCCAGCGTTAGAGCTGTAAAAATGACAGACGTTAAGAAACGCTCAAAAACGCTCAAAAACTCTACCGCATCGTTTTTGAGCTCCAGCTCAAAAAAATAAATAAAAAAATAAATAAAAAAACATGGACAGGCGTTTTTAAGCTGTAAAAAAGGCTGTAAAAACTTCCATGGAAATGAAGCCTAAAGAATTTCCTGTCCGTTTGTGTCCATGTGGTAAGTGAATCGAATAATTGGAGTGGTTTCTTAATTCTCAATCAGCCACCCTTGCAGAGCTCTTATGAGGAAATCGGAGTGTCTGTATTGCGTTAGACACGATTTTCTATTGGAAGCATCTCACCAAAATTTTCATTTTTCTCAGAGAGGATGCCCGAGCTCTGACTTGCATATTAGTGCAGACTTCTGGGAAAATTGGTGAGCCAATCACACAAACAGGAAATTATGTTTCTGGGGGGCGTTCTGTACACATTTGGTGTACAGAATACCTCCAGGTAGCCATATTGTATTTTTCAGAAAATGACAGTGCTGCAGACTGACAAGGAAAATTTATTTTCTAATAACATTCAACAAAAATATGACTTGAGTCACAATTGTATATGCCATATGTAGCACCCTCCTAGGTAGGTGCAAGTGAGTGCATAGTTTTTGGGTTTCCCTGCCTACTGGGGGGGGACTGTCAGGCAAATTTAGGTGCTCTCCGCCCAAAAGGGAGCAGTGATCCATTGCGATCAGATGCTACTTTTGTTGTCTGCCTTTTTTACACTGGTCCAATAGGAAGGGGCATATTTGACAGTGGGAGGAAACCTGACAAATGGGAGCCTGGGTGTAGATACCGCCTTGGCCATTGGCAGAGGAAGGTGCCTCAAGGCATGCTGGATGATTGTATTTATGCCAAGAGAGCACATGGTCTTCGGCTAGAGAGCGGAGTCCCAGGAGGGGGCTTCCACCCCTCCTCTGTATAGGCTGTCATGTGGCCTCAGGTGGTTGACCCGAGGGCCAGGTCCGCAGAAGCTGCAACCCAGATGTCCTGCAGAGCTGACAGAGGGAGACATACCTAGAAGGATCTGTTCCTGGCTACTGTACAGACCTAAATCATGGGGCCTGCTCGGTGAGGGCCATCCCTGCAAGCTAGTAAAGTCAGTGGACGCGTGCCAGCTAAAGGGGATACTGGTTAGTGTCCTGAAGAATTAGAGTTCATCGAGTCTATTCTTCTATACCGGGGATATGCAATTAGCGGACCTCCAGCTGTTGCAGAACTACAAATCCCATGAGGCATAGCAAGGCTCTGACAGCCACGAGCATGACACCCAGAGGCAGAAGCATGATGGGATTTGTAGTTTTGCAACATCTGGAGGTCCGCTAATTGCATATCCCTGCTCTATACCATGGGTCTTCAAACTACGGCCCTCCAGTTGTTCAGGAACTACAGTTCTCATCATGCCTAGTCATGTCTGTGTGTTACAATGACTCATGGGATGTGTAGTTCTACAACAGCTGGAGGGCCGTAGTTTGAGGACCCCTGTTCTATACTAATGCTGAGGATCCGCTGATCAGTTCCATCAAGTGAAGCCAACAAAGTTGTCCTCTTCTGTGCATAGTTAAAAGTATCCCACTACTACCTTATCCGATCCAAGTTCTACCAATAAAACACAAAAAAAAAAAAAAAAAATCCCCTAAACTGGTAATTGGATAAACGAGCAGATGGGTGGGCACCTGGACGTGTGAAAATACCCAAGCATCTGGCTGCAGGATAATTAGAGGGAGGCCCAGGGAAGTCTATACTCAGCGACCCCTACAGGAGTAGTGCTACAGTACATAGAGAAAGATGGATAAAAAAAAAAAAGGAAGTTACCCTTTAACCATGCCCTCTCACCCTCTTTTGCTGCTGGCCCTCTTCCATGCTGAATAACCTCCAGCATCATTCTACCAACTTCCTGTAAGCCCCGGTGGTCACAGACACTCCCTGGAAGCGAGTCACACTTACTGCAACCCAAATGTGGCTGGAGTGCAATCCAGTCTTAAAAGGATTCCCAATGCACTTGCGATTTAGTGCATTGAAACGCATGGTAGCACATTACTGTGCATTGTGGTGTGCTGCCTTTCAAAAAAGTACATGAATAAAAAAAAAAAAAAAAAAAAGTGTTTTAGTGTACTAGGGAGCCTATTCACATGGAGTAATGCATGACAAAAGGTGTTCACCTAGCTTAAGGGTCAAGGAAAGGTGAAGATTTAAAGCATTGGTAAATATTTGCTTGTTCATGCCATTCACCTGTTTCGTTTTTAAGCAAACACAGACACAACATTCAGTTTGCTTGCCACAATGTATCTTGCAGCACCGAAAGACTTTATGGTAGTATGAATAGCAATCAGCATGATAAACCTTAGTAAATCTGTACTAAACCTGGTAATGGAGGGCTCAAAATTTGATCGGTTCAACAGAGTAGCCTATATTTTGAATCACCTGTTTGACAGAAGTCAAAATGGGAGCAGTGGCGGCTGGTGCCTCATTTTTTGGAAAGGGGGGGCAAACAAAACCCCCCCCTCTCCCCCCGCCACCAGGTCGGTATTTACCCCATCGAGGTTGTGGGCGGCTTCCCCTACTGGCCAATCTGGTCTCAGGAACCGCTTCCTGTCCTGATTGGCCGGGAGGAGAAGCAGGAAGACGATAGCAAATGTTGAATCAGTAATGTCACAGGTGGGTGGGCTCAGAGCGCAGTGCTCTGCGCCTTGAGCCCAACCTTTTGGAAGCCAATTACAGCCCCAGGTTCTAATCATGTGCTTCAAAGAAGAAGAAAAAAAAAAAAGCTTGTAGAAAACTAGCGTCTGGCGCCCCGCATGGAGATTAGGGGTGCATGGAGACTAGGGGGAGGAAGATGGGAGCACACTAGATTTCTGACCGTGTTACTAAACCCAGGACCCTGCACTCACTACATCTGGTCTTCCACAGTACACAGAATATGAAAATGCAGTTTTAGTAAAACTAAACCGCTAAAAGACCTCGTCATCAGCGGTATATAGCAGTCTTGTGATGTCTATCAGTGTCCGGCTGAGCACTGGTTAAAGCTTGCAAGAGTTTTTATTCTCCCCTGATTTTCCTATGAGGCTAAAGCAGGGCTCAAAATTTCAAGCCCTGAGCTACTAGCCAGGCCTCAAGAGTTACTCGCCACCAGTTGCCCCACCTAATTCATACACTGCTCCACGCCTAATTGCGCCCCTAAACACGCCCTCATAGATTATCTCATGGAATGACACTGTTAAATGTTTTATGCAGAATCAAGTTACACAATTAAATATTACCAAAAACAACTTTAACAAAATGGGACAGGGCACTGGGGGCAGACCAGAGGGACAGGGCACTGGGGGCAGACCAGAGGGACAGGGCACTAGAACTGGATCTCTTCCCCATTCTCTTGCTGTCTCCTCTGCAACTCCCATCCATCCTCCTCTCTCTCTCCCTCTCCCATTCATCTCATCATCAGGAGCCTGTGTGTGCGGCTCCACGCTTGCATGTCCCCACTTCCCCCTTTTATTCAGGCTGGCAGTGAGGAGAGGAGCTGCAGCACAGCGGGAGGGAGTACAATCCAGCGCTGAGATCCACACAACTGCACTTTCATTGACACCATAGCACAGCGCACATTGACACCACACAGCACATATTGATACTAGTCTGCTTACAGTGCTCAGGCTGAACTGCTGGACACTTACATAGAGCACAAGGAGAAGAAAACTGCACAAACTGGAAGGCTGCCACTCTCATGTCAGGGCAACTTTCAGTGAGCGCTGCACTGCCTACCTGGGACACCCGGAGTGGTAATTTTCGCAATCCTCCACCTCACTCATTACTTCCTGCTCCCTGCTCTCCAGCTACATTGGTCGGGGGAGGGGGGGCAGGCTCAGAGAGGTCATACTGTTAGGTCCCATGGCTTAATGAGAAGTGTAAGGAGAGCACCTGTGTACTGCTCTGCCTGTGCGCGGCTCACCAGACTACTTTTCCCGAGCATGCACCTTTCCTCTTCGGCCGCCAAATCGCATCGGGCACAGATTGAAGGGACATTGGTCATGCAGCCCTGTCATCACTCGCCCCCAGCTTAAATCCACTCGCCAAATGCTAGCAGGCGAGTGGAAATTTTGAGGGCTGGGCTACAGGACCCCTGACACTGTCTGGACAGTGCCGATTGGCCCTGTGCTGATCACATGCACTCTCCCAATGAAATAAAAAAAATGCTCTAGCAATACACATCAAACTGAGCATGTGCATAGTGCCTCCAACGCTCTGTACTATCAGCAGATGGACTGGGAGAGTACAAGGGGAGGATCAGAGAAGACAAAATCAATTAAGTATTAATTGTATCAAGAGGTTTTTACAGACAAGAAAAGGTCCAATAACTGTATGAATTGTTGGTTATTTGGCATTGCCTTTATGGTTTCTATATAGTTTTCTATAGTTATTAGTAATTTTATTCTAATAGCTTAATAAAAGTAGCCTTTACCTAAAAACAGCCAATCATGTCTCAAAATTTCCTGCTGAAATCAGGCAAAATTCAAGCGGCGAGTGGTCCTGACAGCACCACCTGGGTCAACAAAACTAAACTGAAACATCGAAGGAGCGAGCTGGGCATGCAATTGTCAGCTGAACAGTGACTGCACCCTAGAAGATGCAACCACCATTGATGTATTTAGGCAGCCATGGGGGCTGCAGCTGCTTGAATACAATAGCCGGTACTGCAGATTCCAGATTCCACCATCCATGCCGTTTAGCATGGATGGAGGAATCGAATCATTTTTTCTCGTTTAAGTCCACAGGCCAAAACAGGAAACCTAGTTTGAGATTAGCAAGAGCAGGAAGTCAGCTATGTTTAACAACATGTCTATTGTGGGCTACAGGGGATTCATTTTACCACTTTCCTTGTTAACAAATTCCATACAAATGACATAGCACCACAAAGGATACTTGGTTCTGCATTCTCTAAAATGGGCAGTACTGGGAGGTGGTCCAAGGAACGGTGCTTGGGAGGTTGGTAGGGGGCGGAGACAAGGAGTGACATGGTAAGGGGAGTACCTGCACCTATGCTCTGAGAAAACAAAATCCCTGGTCAGCACTATAACTTTACGATTACTGGTCTTTATAGTGGAGACACTTAGGTAGATTCAGAGAGATTGGAATATCTTTAGGGCGGCGTAGCCTAGTCTGTTTAGGCTACCCCGCCGTAAATTAACTAGGCTAGTAGTGATTTTCAATCTACTTACCTGCTAATCTACGGCGGTGTAGCCTCAAACGAGCGGGCGTAAGGGCGCCTAATTCAAATGACTTGGAGGGGGGCGTGCATCATGGTAATGAGGCTTGACCTCACGTTTTTTAAGTTTTTTTACACTGTGCATGCGCCGGCCGACTACATTTCCCAGTGTGCATTGCGGCTAAGTACGCCGTACAGGCCTATTGATTTTGACGTGGACTTAAACAACGTAAATCCCGATTCGCGGACGACTTGCGCAAACGACGTAAAAAGTTCGAATTTTGTGGCGGGAAAGGCGGGCATACTTAACATTACTATTCCACTAGAGCAGGGATATGCAATTAGCGGACCTCCAGCTGTTGCAGAACTACAATTCCCATGAGGCATAGCAAGACTCTGACAGCCACAATCATGACACCAGAGTCAGAAGCATGATGGGACTTGTAGTTTTGCAACAGCTGGAGGTCCGCTAATTGCATATCCCTGCACTAGAGCATAGCTCTAACTTTAGGCGGCCTATCTCTTACGGAAACAACGTAATTCGACTGCGTCGGCCTGGCGTTCGTTCGTGAATCAGCGTATCCCCTCATTTGCATAATCTACGCCGGCCGCAATGGACGCGCCATCTAGCGGCCATCAACAACATTGCAATCTAAGATAGGACGGCGCAAGCTGTCGTATCTTAGATATGTTTAAGTGTATCTCTGTTAGAGAATACACTTAAACATAGGTCGGTGCAGATTCAGAGTTAGGTCGGCTTATCTGTAGATAACCTGGCCTAACTCTTTCTGAATCTACCTATCTGTATTTTGTAGACCATGAAACGCGATTTGTGTACAACATTTCACTGGCATCAAGACACAGACTGTATTAGGTTTAGAAGTAACTGAAGGCACGCCAATTAGGGGAATGGATTAACTGGAATAGTCTAACCCAATTATGTTGCATTCAAATTATGCCGGAAGTCCTTGAATAGAGGATGTTAGAATTATGAGTTAAAACGGGATTAAGTCTATGCAATCAACCAAGATTGCCAATCACTATACCCAAGACCTCTTTCAAGGATCGCCTTTTTACAGAACTCAAATGATTTCCTAGAGGAATAAGATCACCAAGTTAACCGACAGCTTGCTGAAGGTTGTTGCAGAATTGACAATCTTTTCAAGAAAAATCTAAGTCTTCAACAGATTACATAGCCAACCACACAGTAAACCACACTTAAAGCAAATGATCCACAGAGCACTAGATGTGCACTACCCAACATCGGTCAGGCTTATGGAGCAGGAATTGGAAATGCAGGTAAAACTTAATATAAAACAAACAATATACATTTCAAAAATTCAACCTGGCCCACAGTCTTTGGTGATACCAGTCCCGAATGGTTTGCTCATGGAGATATCAGTGAAATGTTGTGTGTAGTAATAACAACCAATGTCAGTTGATATCAGACATATATTTGTATGTGACAGAAATATACAGTGCCTTGAAAAAGTATTCATTCCATCAAAAAATTTCCACATTTTGTCACGTTATAACCAAAAACGTAAACTTATTTTATTGGGTGGCACATAATTGTGATGTGAAGTGGAAAGAAAATATAATTTTTTTTTTACAAATAAATATGTGAAAAGTGTGGTGTGCATTTGTATTTAGCCCCCGGGGGTCAAAACTTTGTAGAATCACCTTTTACTGCAATTACAGCTGCAAGTCTTTTTGGGGATGTCTCTACCAGGTTTGCACAGAGAGAGAGAGAGACATTTTTGCTCATTCCTCTTTGCAAAATAGCTCAAGCTCTGTCAGATTGGATGGAGAGCGTCTGAACAACTAATACATGAATATGCTTTGATCTAAACCAGGGGTGCCCAACCTTTTGAAGAGTGAGGGCCACTTAAGCAACTTGGTGACCAGTCGAGGGACACAATGAGCGGAGAGGACGGATGACAGGTCACGGCTACTCTATAGGCCCTCTGATCTGCCCAGATAGAAGGGGACAAAATGTTTTTTGGATTGGAGGTAGGCTGGCGTAAACGGACATGTGTCGCTCTGTAGAGGTGAATTTAAAGCGGGAGTTCACCCATTTCTAAAAAAATTTTTTTTCTTCCCCTAGATTCCTGCTCGTTCGGTCTAGGGGAATCGGCTATTTGTATTAAAATAGGTGCAGTACTTACCCGTTTTCGAGCTGCATCTTCTTCCGTCGCTTCCGGGTATGGTCTTCGGGAGCGGGCGTTCCTTCTTGATTGACAGTCTTCCGAGAGGCTTCCGACGGTCGCATCCATCGCGTCACTCGTAGCCGAAAGAAGCCGAACGTCGGTGCGGCTCTATACTGCGCCTGCGCACCGACGTTCGGCTTCTTTCGGAAAATCGTGACGCGATGGATGCGACCGTCGGAAGCCTCTCGGAAACCTGTCAATCAAGAAGGAACGCCCATTCCCGAAGCCCATACCCGGAAGCGACGGAGAGGATGCGTCTCGTAAACGGGTAAGTACTGCACCTATTTTTAAATAAATAGCCGATTCCCCTAGTAATAACGAGCAGGAATCTAAGGGGGAAAAGTGCCCTCTAAGGGTGAACCCCCGCTTTAAGGTCCTATTTGGTCGGGCTGATCATGTGAAAAAGGCCTAAGAGTGCTTTCACACTGTTGTGCTGCGGTTTACCCACACCGCGAGTGCCGCTGTGTCTATCCTGTGGGTTAGCTGAACTTTGCCTTAGACTCCGCCTGTGGCAAAAGCCGGCGTTGTAGAGGAAGCATCGGCTTATGGGGCTCCGTTCTGCAGCCGTTTTCTTCCTCTACCTCCAGCATCATTCATAACACTGATGCTGTGGTATGGCGGGTCGGCAACCTGCGATCTTTGTTGCTAACCTGCCATTCCAGAGCAGGAGGTCGTGGGCCATATCAGAGGGCTCTGCGGGCCACATGTGGCCCCTGGGCCACTGGTTGGCCACCCCTGATCTAAACCATTCCATTGTATGTTTAGGGTCGTTGTCCTGTTGGAAGGTGAACCTCCTCCCCAGTCTCAAGTCTTTTGCAGACTCTTAACAGGTTCTCTTCCCATCAACTCTGACCAGCTTTCCTGTACCTGCTGAAGAAAAGCATCCCCACAACATGACGCTACCACCACCATGTTTCACTGTGCTTTTAGGCCAAAAAGTTAAATTTTGGTCTCATTTGACCAGAGCACCTTCTTCCACATGTTTTCCGTTTCCCCCACATGGCTCCTCGCAAACTGCAAATGGGACTTCTTATGGCTTTCTTTCAACAATGGCTTTCTTCTTGCCACTCTTCCATAAAGGTCAGATTTGTGGAGAGCACTACTGATAGTTGTCCTGTGGGACAGATTCTCCCACCTGAGCTGTGGATCTCGGCAGTTCCTCCAGAGTTACCATGGGCCTCTTGGCTGCTTCTCCGATTACTGATCTCCTTGCCCGGCCTGTCAGTTTAGGTGGATGACCATGTCTTGGTAGGTTTGCATTTGTGCCACTCTTTTTATTTTTCGGATGATGGATTGAACAGTGCTCCATGGGATGTTCAGAGCTTGGGATTTGTATTTATTTTTTTATAACCTAACCCTGCTTTAAACTTCTCCACAACTTTATCCCTGACCCGTCTGGGGCGTTTCTTTGGCCTTCTTTATGTTGTTTGTTCACTAAGGTTCTCTAACAAACCTCTGAGGACTTCACAGAACTGAAATTAAATTAAACCCAGTTGGACTCTATTTACTTAAAGTGTAAGTAAACCCTCCCATCGTTTTCAGCCAAGGAGGCTGCCATCTTTGCCTCTGTTTAATCTACAACTGTCTTGATGCTGCACATGTGATCAATTTAGACACCAGCCATTGGATGACTTGACAATTTGGTTGAGAGCACAACCAATGGCAGTGTTACATTTTCAGCACGTGCCGGCAATGAAACAGTTTTATGGATGGGTTTACTTCTGCTTTAATAGGCGACTTCTGAAGGCAATTGGTTCATCTGGATTTTAGTTAGTATTCAGCTTCCTTTACTCCGATACCCCTAATGCACACCACTTTTCACAGATTTGTAAAAAAAAAAAAAAAAAAAAAAATTGAAAACCATTTTCCTTTCACTTCACAATTATGTGCCACTTTGTGATAGTCCATCACATAAAAGCCCAATAAATACACTTACGCTTTAGGTTGCAACACGACAAAAAAGTAATTTTTTTTATACATACATACATACATACACGTTTTGTCTTAAATGGGTTGTTTAACAAGGTAAGGGTTCACATATACTTTAAGAACCCAAGTATAGTATTAAGTGGGTGGAATTAAGGAGATGGTATTAAAGTGTACCCAAACAAAAAAATCGAACATATTGCAGCTGATCAGGTCCTAGATGTGCTGGCTGCATTGGTTTTCTTTTTATTAGATGTAGACCCTTTTTTAATCCTGGGAAAAATACTTCTTGAACCTTGGTAATACTGCTCACTTCTCCATTGTACTCTAGCTATAGGCGGAGCCATGTTTTTTTTCCAAACAGGCTGGACTTCAAACATGTCTAGTTATACTTTAAATGTAAGGACATCAACCAATTTTCAAGTTTTCTAAATATGCAATATAATTTACCTACCTTACCCAAAGTAATAAGTAAGTCTTAACGCAATAGTAAATCACATTTTAGGATACAACTTTAAAACCTTTACCTGAGTTGTTTTAGCTCTCCGTCCATGCATGCTATTACTGTGGCTGAGCTTCAAGTTAGTGGCTCCTTCAGAGAGACAATGGGACTTCCGGCAAGGCAGGGTGTTATAGTTGCTGTATGATGGTGGCTCATCAGCTGGAGCAGTTGCCTGTTTGTATTTTAAAGACTCAGGAGAATGAGAAACCAAATTTCTACAGTAAATCATGAACTTATTCCTGGGGACTCCATTGATGGAGTGTGGGCTCTTCTGTGGGTACAAGTCGCTGAGGGAGTTGGCACGTTGGGAAGCATCCAGTTGCTGAGAGGAGTCTCCGGGATCATTTCGAATGGTTTCATCACAATCCTTTTCTTCGGTGGAACATAAAATTTCCTCAGTACTGGTTAAGTGTTCTTGGCTCAGGTCCGAGAGGGAGAATTCTAAGCTGTCCTCTCGCCATATGTCGGCAGATTTAGAACGTTTCTTCTTAAAACTGGCAGCATCCAAGAGATTTGGCCCATTTGTCATGTACAGCTGAGAGCGACTGTTCCCATCTGTAAAATAGGCAGATTCCTCCCCGTATAGCCTACTTTCTTCAGAGTCCTGCATGCTCTGCATGGAGGCCGCTGTAAGGACGGTGCTGCTATTCAAACTTGGTGTAACAGAGGAATCGGTGTGATAGGAAACCGGCCTCATGCCCATATCCACCCAACCTCGGCTATCGTAGTCATCCAGGTTGGCATCCTGAGTGTATGGCTCCATGCCATTTTCTGCTAGAGACTGTGGGATGCTGGGAGTGCTGCTTGACCTATTGCTGACCTCAGAATTTCGGTGAACCGGCTTTCCCGATGACGCATGACGAGTGCGGCGAGAGGCTTTGTTTGAAATTCGAAGTGAGCGGGATGTGTGCTTTCGCCCAAGGCTGGGATGGTCTTTACCATACAACGCTTGCTCTACATTTTGGCTTTCTGCGTTGCCCATGATTTCACAGTCTAGACAAAAGAGAAAAAAAAAAATTAAAAACATAAGTAAATAGTAAATCATTACATGTCTAGATGGTAGACAATCTATTTTGCTGGTAATCAGTAAGAAGAGCCCCACACAAGAATTTGATTGTTTAATCCAGTAAATGTAGGAACAGCAAAAAAAAATAAATCAAAAACAACAACAACTAATCAGAACCGTGCGATTTGTCTTTGATTTTATTCTGGCATTCCTGGTTTAAAAGCAAATCTGTCATTAAAATTCACACTTCACATGCATCAAAAGAATGCATGCAAGCACTGCCACAAATCACATTAGTTTTATGTGTTTAAAAGTGCCTTTGGCTTTTCATTAATAAAATGCTACAAAACAAAAAGCCTTGGTCACATGGTCAGTGGCTACCAAGAGGTTTCAGGTCTTTGGAGACCAAGGAGGAAATTTTGTCTCCGTTTTGACATAAAACTCAAGGCGTATGTAAATCGTCTCAGAGTAAGCCATCATTCACATCTGAACATTTCATCACGCATTTCCTGAACCACCACAATGCGCAAAATGGAAAATTCCATTATTCTCAACTGGCCCATCCACATCTAAGTGTTGTGTTGCTTGTCATGTAAAATGTAGCTCCCCATTAGACATTAAGTGGTTGAAATTTAGTTTTTGGCCTACCTGTAGTTTGGAGGAGCAACAATTGTTTAGTCAGCTCCGCTATGGGCTCTCCAGGCGCTGGAACTTTGATATGAATTTAAACAAGGTAGCGAGGTCAAAAAACAATTTAAGAGCCCACTGGCTC
Source organism: Rana temporaria (assembly GCF_905171775.1). Lineage (NCBI taxonomy): Eukaryota > Metazoa > Chordata > Amphibia > Anura > Ranidae > Rana > Rana temporaria. Next base: position 501,227,439 of record NC_053490.1, read on the forward strand.
AGGTTAGGCTGCTCACAACAGGCAAGGTTACCCTACTGTAAGTACTCCAGTCAGTTACCAGGAAAAGACATGCATATATGAAAGGCGCACCAGACCAAAAGAAAAAAAAAAAAAAAAGAAGGAGTCCATGATCATTTACTTATATGGTTTTAAAAAGACAGCCCACGTGTTTCGGGGACAAAAGAGCTCCACCTTCTTTAGGGCTACTATAAAACATAATCCAATGTAAAAATAATTGTGACCGATAAAATTATAGATAAAATACATACGTGTGTACACATACGTGCATCAAAAAACACGCACCTTGTTTTTTTGGGGTTGGGTGTTTTTTTTTTTATTTATATAGGCACACGAAATGCTATATGCAAATAAAATTAGGGGGAGGAAGAAGATAAGCGTAGCTTCCACATTTGGGTGGAACTCGGCTTTTTAAGACACTTTGTAAACTACATACAATCTCCTCTGTTAGAAAGCATTTGATGCTGCAGACCATGTTCTTTGTAAAAAAAGATGCCCATTTCTACCTTATTTCACAGCACCGCTCACGTGACTCCTCGCTACTCCCTCTCCCACTCTGACAGCTAGAGCGGGAGGGGCCAAGAATCCCCCACTGACATCAGTCTGGAGGAGGAGAGATCCGAGACGTCACCCGGGGAGGAGAGAAGCAGCGAGGAGTCACATGAGTGGCACTCTGAAATCAGGTAGTAATGGCCATATTTTTTACCAAGAACAGACACTGTAGCATAGGATGCTTTAGAACAGAGGGGATTGTGTGTATTTTCTACAGTTATGTCAGCAGCAGGGGGGGGGGGCAGGCACTGGTAAGAGCTCAAAGGCAGGGAGGGGAGTGGGTAGAGTAGAGAGGCGTTCTGTGGCACACAAACTGACCATGCTGTCAGGGCTCAGCAGCCATGATAAACCATGATCAGTTTACAGGGGGAAGGCATAGACAGGGCAGGATCATCCAGGTATTTCAGGTGATACAGGGGGGGGACAAATTGCACAGCACAATCACTGCTGTACAACATGCTTTAAAGCAACAGGATTTTTTTTAGGGTTACAAACACACAGGCCGAATATTGGGTGGAATATGCAGGTTCAATCGAAACTGGATGACATACGGCCTCACGAAAGCCAGCCGAACAGCAGAAAAAGATCTGCCAACCGACTCCCTATCAGCACTCTCACCCAATTGCTGGATTGGATTGTTAGTACAGCGCCCCCGACCAGAACTGCGGTTTAATTTTGTTCAACACGCTAGGTTGAATGGGAAAAAACTAGTAGTGTGTACAAGGCTTTAGGGCTCACCTTATCCAAGTTCAAACCAATAAATAAAAGCCACAAAAAAGACCTATGCAGCCTGTTCTCTGACTCAAGTGTTTGGGAAATTCTGTGTGCCCTGCTGCCACGTGCCCATCAGGGAATGGAACCTGGGATCAAACAGCAAGACCAGTTACGGCAATGCGCTACATAAAGCTTGAAAAGTACATGAGCTTCTGTGCGGTAAAATCATGCTTTTTTGCCTGCAATTTTTGGGGGCAAAAATCTAAATTTTGCTACTGCATTACAAGTCACATGTACAATGTCACTACAAACCCCACTATATCACCTAGCTATGCTCACCCTAAGGCCTGGTACACACGATAGGATTGATCCGCGGATACGGTCCGCCGGACCGTGTCCGCGGATAAATCCTCTGAGGATTTTGATCCGATGGAGTGTACTCACCATCGGATCGAAATCCGCGCCGAATTGACACCGCGGTGACGTGTCGCGCCGTCGCCGTGATGACGCGGCGACGTGCGCGACACTGTCATATAAGCAATTCCACGCATGCGTCGAATCATTACGATGCATGCGAGGGACGGGTTCGGACGGATCGATCCGGTGAGTCTGTACAGACCACCGGATCGATTCGCTGGAGCCGATTCCAGCGGATAGATTTGTAGACATGTCTACAAATTTTTATCTGCTGGAAATCGGAAATATCCGCGGATAAATATCCGCTGGAATGTACACACCAGGGGATCTATCCGCTGAAACCGATCTGCTGAGATTTTTCAGCGGATGGATCCTCTCGTGTGTACTAAGTGTGAATGGGGGGCAAAGAACACACAGCAAAAAAAAAAAAAAAATGACAAAAGTATTTGTAGAAATCTCAAGTCTAAACTCTGGTGTATAGTCGATTTATATACTTTAATGACCCCACATGTTGACTTTAACAAGGCAGTAAGCTTTTTTATTCTTCAAAAGAATAAAAGCCAGAGAGTTGGCGGTTTTAGTTTCCTCTCCACAAGCAGCGACATACATCTTACCCCTCTTAAGCCTGTCTTTTATTTACACTGCACAAAGCAAACACAAGGAGCAATTCAATGTACGGGGTCAAGAGCAGCAGCCCGTCTGCTTCACTATAATTATCTTGCCCACAGTGTGGCCACTTTCAGCGTATCGCACAAATTGGTCAGCCGGGTACAATAGGCAATTGGAAATGCAGTACAAGTTCTCCTACTCCGAATGGATGGGTGACCTCAATTACAAGTAAAAGTACTGTCAAGGAAAAATAACCAGCAAGTAAAGTAACGGATGCCCCAACACAAAAGGCAATTCTACTTTCCCTGAAGGTAGAGTCCATCTTTGCTTTGCACTCTAAGCTGGCTACGTTCTCAACTGATTTCTGGAAGCAATGAACTGTCAGAGAAGACAGAACAAAGTTTTTAGGGAATGTCTGCTTTAAACATTGGAATACGTAAAGTGGCTGTACTGTTAAAGACTGTGGTGGCTGACCCCGACTGCAGCTCTAGCCCAGGAGGTCCGTTTTTGTAAACAGACTGCCAGATCTAAATAATAATGTTGCTCAACATGCATGAAAACTTACAGTATTGAGAACGCAAATAAAAGATAAAAAAAAAAAAACAGGCAATGTAATTTTCAACCCGTCAACCCACTTAAACTACATCTGAGCTGGTAACAGTTAAGCTGACCATACATGAATCGGTTTGGCGCAGATCGGCCAAATTTCGATCAGTGTGTTGCTGTCTTTGGGGACAGAAGTTGTTTGTTGAAAAACTTTAATAGATCAGCAGCTGCAGCCGCTGATCAGTGTACTCTGTATTCTGACAGCAGCTCCTGCTTCTGCCAATGTCCAGAAGCAGGGAGTGGAGAAGGATTCCTCCATCCACCTTGTTTGCCTGGCTGAACGAAAAAAAAAAAAAACAAGCCTTGTATAGTCAGCTTTGGGTGAGAAGTCTGTACTCTGTTGAGCTCTTCCAGAGTGTAGAAGATAAGTCATGACGAAACGCGTTTGTATGGAGCCAGATGTGTGTTGGTGGAGGCACTCAGCACCAGGCACTCCGCAACTGAGAAGTGCCTTCTGCTGGCTGTGCGGGTTACCCACAAGAGAGTTCGATACTATTGCCAAAGACCACAGTGGTTTGATTGGATTCTTGTGTATTATAATACATTTATAATGGCACCTCATTTCTTATGCATATGTTAGAGAGATTATTTGGTCACATCTGAAAGCAGATCATTAATTAAAGAGGTGAACATCATAGAGCTCTCATCCACGATTGCCATTCTTGAGAAAGTGCCACAATTTGTATTTGTTAATGTATGTCCATGTGTGGAAGTGGATGGCAGCACTTGGTGATCCTTTTTACCAATTAAAGGTGGACACTTTGGAATCATACGAGGAGTGGAGGAAGAAGATTTTGCAAGTGTTTTATGGTTGTTGATATTGGATTTTTCAAGCTGCTTGCTGTGGGGGCACTCAATAGCGAGGGGCCAGGAGCACCGAAGAGGGACCCGAGAAGAGGAGGACCTGGGCTGCTCTGTGCAAAACCACTGCTCAGAGCAGGCAAGTAGAACATGTATGTTTTTTTAAGTTAAAAAAATAAAGACTTTAGCATCTCCAATTTATTTATATTACCATTTACAATCAGAAAGGCAAAGGACTAGCACAGAAGGCAGGCAATTAGCATTTTCAGAAGGCAACCTCAGTAAATATAATTCTCTCCTCCTAGGTTTAAAAGTGTAAAATTACTAAATAGTACTAGCCAAAAAATGGGCTATAGTCTTTTGGGTGAATATATGCCAAATGGGAAGGAGTTGCCCTCCTTGAATAGCCAACAATCAGCTAGGGCATTAAAAAAAGAGAAGCTCAAAGCTTGCTGGAACAACTAGGGTCAACTCAGACTTTTTTCATAGCATTAATCTATCCATGCCCAACGCTGTCACCCCCTATTCAGGCCGGGCGCCTAAATTATAGCGTAGGGGGTGTTTTTGAAGCATCCAATTAGAGCCATGGGCTACAATAGGCATCAAAAAAGATGACCTGCGAACGCCATGCTTGGCGCTTGCAGTTCACCCAGGTGTGTTAGAACAGCGAATGAATATTCGCTCTCCTAACACTGAACCGCCTCTCCTCCAATCAGTTGCTTGGATCTGTTACCCATCACCTGATTGGCTGAAATGACAGGCACTGTGATTGGATGCCTGACGGGAGGAGAGGACGGGAGGAGACACATGGAGGACACTGCTTGCCGACGTCACCCACTGCCCCACCGAGACAGGGTATGTGCCGGGCAGACTGCGAGCGGGTCACAGTGGCGCCATTCGATTTAAATTTAATTGTAACTGGCTTTCTAGCCTGACAATAGATGGATCATTTTTTGATCAGCCAGCAGGCTGATAAAAAAACACAAAAAAAAAAAAAAAAACAGATTCCCTAATCCACACAAGCAAGATGGATGAATCCTCCTCGCTGTGCTATTGTATTCCGACAGCAGGGACTCCTCTGCTGTCACAATATACTGATCAGCACTAAGTCGCTGATTAATTGAAATTTTTTGCAACATTCTTACTTGACAAAACCAAATATTGCAACAACGACCATGAATGTATCAAAAATCCCTACTGCACCGGCCAAATTTCAATCCATGTATGGGAAGTTTAATGGCAAGGGCTGATTGCTCCAGTGGTATCTGAATTTTATCCATGTAGTCCCAAGGTTGCTGCCTGGACAGGATGTAGGCCATGTGACATGAGTGCACTCAAAGCATAACAGCAGGTGACTATAAGGCCCCATTCACACCCGAGTGTTTTGTAGCAGGATGCTTAATTAATTTCCCTCAGAATTCGGAGATTCTAACCAATGACATTATAGGGGGAAGGTCATCCAGTGACATCCCCTGGAGACCCTGCCCCTTTGTGGCGGGAGAAGTGGTGCTGTCATTCGGCGAGTGACAAGCAACGAGACGGGTCATGTTTTGCATGCTTTTTGTTGTGCAGGTGGCACCCGGCGTTCATCGTGATCTACGACAGATTTATAGCAAAACCTTTTTTTTTTTTTAACCACTTGCCTACTGGACACTTTTACCTCCTTCCTGCCCATGCTAATTTTCAGCTTTCAGTGTTGTCGCATTTTGAATGACAATTGCGCTTATTTTTTTGAGACAGATCAAGTTTTCTTTTGGTGGTATTTAATCACCACTGGGGTATTTTATTTTGTGCTAAAGAAATGAAAAAAAAAAGACCAAAAATTTTGAAAAACAAAAAAACTCTTCATTTCCATTATAAAATTTAGCAAATAATTTTTTTCCTTCACCGATGAGGCTGCACTGACGGGCAAGGGTGAGGCTGTACTGATTATTAGTGAAAATGTCACGTCACAGGAGAGGTGGTTATTGTCTTTTCTTTCCTCACACATTGACAGCACTACGGAAAGGAAATGCAGATAACTGGCTTCTGTTTACATGGGATCAGCTGTGATTGAACACAAATGATCATAAGGTAAAGAGCCAACGACATTGGCCCTTTACCCCGATCAGTGATATGTTGTGCCCGAGGGACACGGCTCACCACCGATCACCTCGTACACTATCGCCTCATACGACATCCACCCGAAAGGAGGAGTGTTAATAAAAGGAATTTTTATTTACTTTTGACATTTTCTTGGTGAATGAGCCAGGGTTGTGGGGAAGAGGCCCTCATCAACAGGAGAACAAGGTGCTTTGCCAGGGGAGTGTCCCCCCCTGAAAAAGTGACTCCCCCATATTGAGGGCATGTGGCCCGGTATGGTTCAGGAAGGATAGGGGGTCGCTCGGATAAGGGTCTGGTATAGATTTTGAGGGTGGGGGGGGACTCAAATTATTTTTTTTAAATTTGGCATGGGTCCCTTTTCAAAATCCATACTAGAACCAAAGGGTTTCTTTTTTTATGCTTTTTTTGGTTACATTCTGTGGGTGAGTAACTGGTTGCTAGAATGCCAGCTCTTTGAATGCTAAACCTCAAAAACTCTGTAAAACTTGCAACAAAACACCCCAAAAAACGCCAACAAACGCTATGCGCATGTGAACCTTTGGGTCTGCATCTCCGTTTAAAAGGTGCTGTGTTGCCTGCCTGGAAGCTTGGTACAGCATGCCAGTCATTAAATCCAATTTAGGTAAAACCTTGCATTCACTCCCTCAATTATCAGTAATCATTTAGCTGCAACTACCATTTGTTCCTGTTCGGTTACAAAATTAGCATTGGTAGAAACAAAGACGAGCCTGTAAATTCACCACTCCCAGACACGGCCATGTTTCGAGGACATGCTGTGCTGGGAAAAATCTGAATGATGACATAATGACACCCATTTTGTGTGATTGATTATTGTGCCAAAAAACTAATAATGCAGTGTGCTATTGTAGGCAGTACAGACCAACAAACAATAGGAAGGAGAGATGATTTAAGGTTTCCTAAACTATAGAGTCTTTCAAATCCTCTAACACCATCTGTCCCATATACAGTTATATTGCAAAATTTAGCCTTAAATGTCCAAACAGTAAGTGGCATTTGTTAAATCTCTGACAAAAGTGCCCAAATATGAAAAAAGACAATGCAACAGCAGCACTCATCGATATTTAAACATAAAGAAAATATCTAGATAAAAAAATGAAAATTAAAAAAAAAAAAAAAAAGTGTTGTGCTGCCCCTTTAAATTAACCAAAGTTAAAGTACACACCTTTTCTTTGGAAGCGCTTTGAAGGATGTGCCGTCGGACGAAACGCATAGAGGGGAGAGCCTAGCGCTGATGTTATCACTCCAGCTCGGAGGGCCAGTGGGTGTTTATGTTGTACTCAGATTTTCTCTTTTGTTTGGGAGTACATACCTTGAATTTCAATAAGTCAGTTGGGCTATACTACTCTATGCTCTCTCGGTGTATAAGGTTGTTGCTACTGGGAGCGAGTGTTAAAGTCATCTCATCCATTCGGGATCTGAGCATTGTTCTTAAAAGCTCATGTGCCAAGTTTCTGGTAAGCAGCTGTATTTGTTGGTGCACTGGAAGTGGCGGTGGCAAAGAATAAATAATTTAGTCCATTATGTCATCTTTTAAACGGTTTACATAACTTTTCTTATATTACATGGAACTACACTGATTCACATTATTTTGTATGGCATTATAAAAAAAAAATGTGCACATTGGTTTGCATACAGTAGGTGGCCAAATTAAGAAAAAGAAAAAGTTCTTAAAAAAATTGAAGCTTAGTGCTCCCCCTTGCTCTAATCCTCTGCTGCCCTAGGCACAGCCTGGTACATACAGCCCTCCTCACTGATCTAGACACTCACCAACCCTCAGCAACTCCAGGGAAAAATGTGTCCAAGCCAACAATCATCCTACTATACTGATTGAGAGGCGCAAAAAACACAATGGCCACCTCCTTTTGGTTTATCAAAGATTAAATGACAGGTGCTCTTTCAACATGAACCTGTAAAACTACATAAACAAGGCTTCCCAGCCGTGTTCCCCAGGAGACCAGGTTTCCTGACAAAACTACAAACACAGCACCGGAAAGGCTCAAATGACAAAATGTCAGAAAGTGAAAAGGCTGAAAAGTGATACGACACAAAGTTATCATCACAGACAGGAAGGCATAGTCACCTCTGGCAGAATGTGAATGTATTCTGGGTCACACGGCATAGGGCCCCTCAGGTTCCTGGTCATTCATTTCTGACGTTGACTGAAAAAGTTCTGTAAGAAAAGAATAAAAAGTAAAATCTATTAGAAAACCTAGTTAAAGTAAAAGTAAGTAACATTCAGATTTTTGGAAAATCCAGGGAACAGTTTTTAGGTAAATATACACCAGTGCTAGATGGGGGTGGCAGTAAGAAAGGGGGAATAATAGAAACGAACGACCCTGCAATGAAAAAAGTGTCTGTTGGTCATAAAGGAAATACATCAATAAGCAGTCCACTGAGCTGGCCCAATGCATTCATTGTGCGTCAAAAACCATGTCACGCAAGTCTATTTCGGGCTTTGTGCGAGGCTGGGTTCACACCGATACTACACGAGTCCTACGTATTTCATGTCAAAAGTCGGATTGTAAGGACAATGATCCTACTTTTATCCGACTTTCAATGATATACAATGGGCTGAAGTAGGATCAAAGTCGGACCAAAAGTAGTACAGGGAGCATTATCAAAGTCCAACCGCCTTGTGTCGGACCAGTTAAGACGACTCTAATAGGGAAACATTGATTTTCACACGTCATGCGACATGAGTTTCCAATATCGGAGCGTTTGTCGTATGTTTCAATGTGCAGCCCATTACAGTCATGTTCCTCAGGCCACCAGTCAAGACTTGGATTTTACAGCAACTGCAGAAGGAACATCAGCCTAGGGTTCCATGGAACGCTGTCTCCCGGGGGCCAATTCTGTATATTCCAAGACATTTATTATCTTTCTCTTGGCACTATACGCTAGGTGGGCTATACAATACCCCACCAGCGTTTATTGAAGTTCCTTGGGCTCTCTCCATATTGGATTTTGGATTGTTCACTGTTCTCTCCATGCATGGGATGCACATCTGCCCCGGCTAAACAGTTTTTTCGATTTGCAAAACCACTAGTGTGTTGCCATTTTCCTCCGTTTGCTGCGAAGCGTCCACATTTTGGAAACCTTTTGACTACTGAATATTTGCTTAGCAACCTTCTACCTGATCTGCGAAATCAACTGTGCGCTGCTAACCTTTTTTGCAGTTTGTTAGAGGTCTTCCACACTTTGGAACCTTTCCGATTTGCGGATATTTGTATGTGAGGCTCAGTCCACTCTAAGACAGTGAAACTCGTTCTCTTTTCTTGTTCTCTCTTTGAACCTTGATCGTGTCCTGAAGAAGCCCAACGGCAAAACGCGTAGACTCACAAGAGCTCACTGTACAAAACTATCATTTTACATAATTTTTAATCCATGAACACTTATAATATGTACTTTTTTCAATAATTATTATTTTTGACATTTCTCCATTGTTTCCATGCCTCAAAAGTCTGACCATTGGTTACTGTAAGAAGTAACATTCCCTCTCCAATTTACGGATGTGGCATTGAGTGCTTCCCTTTTTCTCATTTTCTAGTGTTCCATGGGGTCAATGGTCTTAATCAAATATAAATGTTCATTTAACCTACCAGACCTAGAAAAGGATAAAATGCGGGAACATCCGATGTCAATAGAGGCTCCGTCAATTGAGAGGTAAATAACATGGTTAATGGCAGTCAAGAGCACTTCTTTTATCTTTGGACAAGAATCAGGAGAGAAGTCAAAGCCCCACGTTCAACCTGGCTGTAGGTTTTAAGGGAGCGGGGGATTGTGGACGTAACGAGGGAACTTGCACAACAGCACTTTTGATAGATTTTAGGCAAGGTTGGGTTCAATTTAAGACTCCATTCACACACAGTGGCAACACGACTTCCAGCACGACTTTGGGAGGCAACTTGGGACACTACTTGAGTATGAATCACTTCAAGTTGCCTCCAGGACAGGCGGCTTTCCAGTGGCCAATCAAACAGGGGTTTGCCTGAGAAATGCATGTTCTCTTCCTGTATTGTTGCTTCTGTTAAGACAGTGATCCGACTTCTGAGGCGACTTCTATTGAAATCATTGGGTACAAGTTGCCTACAAGTCGCCTAAAAGTCGGATTGTAGTACAGGAACCTTTTCTGAAGTCGGAGCGACTGCAGTAGTGTGCATTAGGACGGCTCATTCGCTTACATTGATTTTTCTCATGCAGCGCGACTTGAGGCGACTTGAAGTCGGATCCAAAGTCGGATCCAAAGTCGTCCCTGTGTGAATGGGCTGTGTGAAAGGAAACAAAAAAAAAAAAAAAATGTTTTTCATAAGGGATATTCCCCTCAGCAACTTTCCTTGCAATCCATTTTGCATTCACCCTATCAAACATAACAGTCTGGAGAAGCCCATTTCCAGATTTCACAGCAGATGGCACTTCAGTATCTGGAACTGCGACTCGGAAGACACTGTGTCTATATGTGATAAAGGAAACCCTCAACACTACTTCTAATCTGAAGCAGCCAGTACAGAGATTTAAGACATCTCCTTTAAGAATGTTCGGTATTATGCAACACGGATGATAAAAGTTTTTTTTTTTTTTATACTGAAAATACAGGTTCGGCCAGCCTAGAGATGCAAGGAATTTACTAGCGTGAGCAGAAATACGTAATAAGCACACAGATCAATGTACGAGAACGCAGGTTTAGAACGAGAACAAAAACGGGTCCTGAAATAAAACATTTCGTACAAAAATAAAGGATTTAGCATTCAGGGCTGATGGGAAACTGAAGGGGAGACACTGCAGTTACTATGGAGCAGCTTCTATAATAAGCAACAGTGAGAGGTGTCGAACAGCGCAAAATCCTTTATTAGCACTCTATTCTTTTTAAGCTGGTATTTAGAAGATCAAGCACCAGAGAGGTGGCTGCAAAAGCACCAATGGCGATTCTATATGGAGATTTCAACCAATTCTGGTTGATGATAGACAGGATAATAAGTCAATGAATGGATGGATGGATGGATGGATGGATGGATGGATGATGTGACAAAATCAGTGTATGCGGCTACTATTTTCGGTGTTCACTGATGGGAGATTCAATGTGTTGACTTCTGTTCTATAGATCCTAGTGAGCTATAAACGTCTCAATGTCACCCCCGATTCTAGTGAGCTATAAACGTCTCAATGTCACCCCCAATTCAACACCCTCTAGTGATGTTTGGATGAGGACTCTGTTAAAGGAAATCTGCCCAGGTGCACAGTCCTAAAACATTTTGAAACATCGTAACTAGGGGTCAACTGATCTCGTTTTTCCAGGGCCAATACTGATTTTCCAGCCACCTTTCAGGCCGATAGCCACTGTCACTTGCCACCCAGATACAGCGTGTCACTTGCCACCAACACCTGTTGTGCCGCCAGATGGGCATAGATTTGTTATATACACACACACACACACACACACACTGTTTCTCAACCATTTCCTATGCATGTTAGGTTTTGTTTAAATTGTTTACAGTGACATTTTGTGGTAATGCATATATTTTCTATATTTTCTTTGACCTGTGACACTTCCTTTCTGTGCATGCTCCACCCCTTCTTCCTGACTCTTCTTCCTGTCTATGGAGACCGCTTACAGGCCACATGTAACAAGGGCACATGTATTCTGCATTGTAAGCTTCAGACAGTACCATCTTTTGACCGCACAATACTACAACCTGTTCATCTGCTGTAACCCGTCATTTGATGTATTCTGATGTTTGGATTAAAAAACAACTTCTGTGAATAGAATCGGTATTGGCGAGTTCAAGCTATCTGATAAGGATTGTCCTCAGTGATTATATCTGCTTATACAGGCTAGGCATAGAGGTCTCACAAGGGATAAATCGCTTCACAACAATCGAGGGTTGTACCCGAATACCTGTCATCCCAGATGCAGCGTGTCACCTGCCACCCATATGTAGCATGTCATTTGCCACCGTCATCTACCACCCAGATGCAGCGTGTCACTTGCCACCAGATGCAGCGTGTCACTTGCCACCAGATGCAGCGTGTCACTTGCCACTGTCACCTTCCACCCAGATGCAGCTTGCCACTACTCACACTACTTCATGCAGCCTCTCCCCAGCGGCATCCAAGCAGGTAAACTTCCACATGCGGGCAGTGAGAGACGACGTAACTATCTCTGCCTCGCCCGCAACTCTGTCCAGAAAACCAGGCACACACTATCCCCAGAAAGGTGCTTTTGGGTGGAGCTCTGCTTTAAGTTGCACATATTATGAATGGTTATCATTGGAAAACATGGGGTACGACTTGTCATGTGACTGATGTCCAAAGCGATGCATCAAAGAATCTGAGAAAGTATGGGCTTCAGGAAGCAGATCTATACACTCCCTACGCAAGGAGTTCTCTGGATTTTGGCTGTGGAAGATTACATATAAATTCAGATTAACCTAAACAAAGTGGATTTTTCTGACTACAGAACAGTCACTCTGTTGGCTGAATAAATACAATTAGCAGATCACTGACTGGGTACTTGAAAAAGACCAGAAATCTAGGTACTGCTGTGTTAAATTCCGTTGTTAGAAATCGGGGTTACTTTGAATACTCCTCTGGAAACGTTGCCTTTTATTCCGCGTCGCAGTAAAAAAAGAAAAGAATACGTGTGTCAAGTGGTGTTATCAGGAAGCGCAACTGTGCGAATGTACAGAACAGCAGATTGCACATGTAAAAATAGATCGGTGGTGGGAGGCAGTTCTGACAAGTCTCATCTACCCACAGCAAGCCGAGCACTGCGGCAGGAATAGAAAAAATTACACAAAATCTGCCAGGAGCTCAGTAAGTGGAGAGATGTGCCCTGCTCCTGCCACAGTGCCCATTATAAAATCAGGAAAAAAAAAAAAAAGTTTGGAATTGAAAGTGTTATGTCACTGGTGAGGTCACACATTGCAGAGAAAGGATCCCCCAGGATCTGGGCCAGAATAGAAAGAACCCCAGCTGCCGCTTAGAACAAGGTGGCTATATGTGACTTACGTTGATGTACACTATATTGTCAAAATTATTGGGACACCTACCTTTTTACAAGCACTTGAACTTTAATTGCATCTCAGTCTTCGTCCGTAGGGTTCATTATTAAGTTGGCCCACCCTTTGCAGCTATAACAGCTTCAACTCTTCTGGAAAGGCTGTCCACAAGGTTTAGGTGTGCGTCTATGGGAATGTTGGACCATTCTTCGTGAAAGTGCATTTGTGAGGTCAGGCACGGGTGTGGACTAGGTGGTCTGGTTCACAGTCTCTGCTCCAATTCATCCCAAAAGTGTTCAGGACTCTGTGCAGGTCAATCAAGTTCCTCCACCCTAAACTCGCTCATCTATGTCTTTATGGACCTTGCATTGTGCACTGGTGTGCAGCCATGTTGGAACAGCAAGGGACCATACCCAAAAAGTTGGGACCATGAAATAGTCCAAAATGCCTTGGTATGCTGATGCCTTAAGAGTTCCCTTCACTGGAACCAAGGGGCCAAGACCAACCCCACACCATAAGTCCCCTCTCCACCAAAAGATTTGGACCGGTGCACAAATCAGGGTCCATAAAGACATACGTGAGCGAGTTTAGGGTAGAGAAACATGACTGGCCTGCACAGAGTCCGGACCTCAACCCGATAGAACACCTTTGGGATAAATTAGAGCGGAGACTGAGCCAGGCCTTCTCTCCAACATCAGTGCCTGACCTCACAAATGTGATTTTGGAAGAATGGTCCAACATTCCCATAAAAACACTCCTAAACCTTGTGGACAGCCTTTCCAGAAGAGATGAAGCTGTTATAGGTTCAAAGGGTGGGCCAACTCAATATTTAACTCTACGGACTAAGACTGGGAAGCCATTAAAGTTCATGTGCTTGTAAAGGAAGTTTTCCCAATACTTTTGACTATATAGTGTATCTTTTGCAAATATGTGTAACCAGAGCTCAGGAGCAGGAAACTCCTCAAGCTGCTAGTAGCGAACAGAGGGAAATGAGTGCATGGGTTAGAGTCACCCCCTTGTCCCCCAAAGTTTTAGCTCATATGCATTCATGGGTGCTGCAATTCTTTCACAAAATGACAAACGTGTAAAAGTCAATGGGAGTCAACTATACAGAGCCAACTTCATAAAAGAGATTTTTTTTTAAAAGCCAAATTCCAGGAATTCAGCTTCTTTGTAAAAGAAAAAAAAAATAAGGTACAGTATGAGCCAAGCAGCTGCATGAAATCTCCTGGGCTTATCTCTATTATTGACATTTGACATTTTTTTTGCAGTCCCAGAAGATAGCCATCGCTGTATTTCCAGGAGCTGAAGTTGACGTTTCAGGTCCAAGCCTCTCCAATATTAGAGTTTTTAAATATACATGCTCACTCAAAGTCTTATTATTTTGGAGGGAAAAACGATTTTTCCAACATTTAAGTCCGCTATGCCTGCCCCTCCTCCTTCCCAATCACAGAAGCCTTTGTACTATGTGAGCATATCCATAATATAAAAAGGCTTCTTTGAACGGGCAGCAGAAGGTAGGGATGGGCATAGCTGCTCTGTGTGCCTCTCTCCTCTCACAGCCCTGAGTGTCAGTGTATGCTGGATGGTCAAACTGAAACAAGTTCACCTTATTAATCTAGAAACAGCATAAAAACCAGGGCTGTGGAGTCGGTAGATAAATGTTCCGACTCCTCAGTTTTATGTACTTCCGACTCCGACTCCCCGACTCCGACTCCTCTGTATTAATATGCGAATGTATTTTATACATTCCTTGAGGGAAAGAAACGCAACCTACCACATGACTACTGGCTGGGAAGCCAACAGTCTACTGTATTGCACAGTTTAAGCAAAAGACAAACACAATGAAAACAATCAAGTGACTGGATAGTAGCAGCAGGCATAAACATCAGGAACAGGATCTTTACCAGTTCAAAAATACAAACCACATTATTTGGTTGTTTTAGAACAAAAACAAAGCTTATCTATAATGAACCAAAAACAAAATCTATAACACCTAGAAATGGTTTATATTAATCTTGAAATGTAGTTATAGGCTTAGCAAATGCAAATCAATTCAATTCAATGTAGAGTTCTAAGGAAGAGAATTGCCTCTGCCAGATCCTCTTTCATAGAAGCTCTTAAGTCAGACTGAGCCTAGGTTCACACTGCTGCGAATTCAAAATCGTGGTAAAATGCGCGATTTTACCGCGATTTCGGCCACAATTTAATGTAAATCGCGGCCCGAAATCGCAAAAAGTAGTACAGGAACTACTTTTTGAAATCGCAGATGCGGCATCGCACTGATTAGGACAGTGCCATTGCGGACAATTGCCGCCGATTTGAGATGCGATTTGACATGTCAAATCGCATCTCAAATTGTTCCAAATCGTACCCAGTGTGAACCAGGGCTTTATTATTTTTTTTAGGGCTGAAAATAATCTTTCGACACTGACTTGGGTGGGTGGCATTGCAGTAACTATTCTGGCCACATCACGAACGATCTCTGGATAAACAAGGATGGCTTCAACAGTAAGTTTTGATGAGCGATCATACTTTTCAACTTTTTAGTGCTTTATAAAACTCCTGTTGGAATTGTTTTATTTGGACACTTACTGGTTCTCTAACATGCGTTCTCTGTAAAAGCAGAACACAACACTATGGAAAGTATAAGTATTGCAGCTCCTAATTGTGCGTTGCGTGCCATATAGTGAAGCACATGAAAAGCATGCTTCTTCACGGTCACTTAACGTGTTCGTTTTGTGGTTACGTGAGGCACTGCATGCATTGGTCTTTATTCTTACAGTAGAGAAGTCATTAATTATAACTTTTTGTGAATTGGGACATTTAAACTTGCTTTTTTATTTTTTTATTCCAATCTAAATTTAGTCGGAGTATTGTTTGCCGACTCCGACTCCAGGTACCCAAAATTTCCCCCGACTCCGACTCCACAGCCCTGATAAAAACACCATACGATGTGCCAGTGGGGGAGAAAGGTCCATGTGTTTTTCCGCTAACCCAAGTGCTTAATCAACACAAACCTCTTCTTGGTTGCCCTGCCGGCGCTCCTGGCCCCTCCTCTGTCCAGTTCTCCCATTGGAAGACTCTTCCCATGCAGACAACCAAGCGTGCTCGTTCCCGAGTCCAGCTCCTGCGTCCATTGACAGACAGTGGGACTCGTCCCTGCACCCCTCGTCACAGGCTTTGATTGACAGCACTGGGAGCCAATGGAAATTTTTTAGGCCTTCTGGAGATGTGGGAAAATGGAAGGTACTATGCTCCATATATGGTGGGAGCATGAACTACACCAACCCTTCTGGAGGGAAGTACATGACCTCATCGCACATGTCTCTACATTCGCCCTGGACTACACTCCTGCGCAATTCCTCCTACACCAAATGTCCCTGTCCAAAAAGGACCATTTCAAATCGCTGGCCATGCATATGGTGAATGCGGCTAGGTTATGCATCCCCATTCACTGGCGTTCCCACACACATTCCAACGATTAAAGAATGGTTTACAAGACTGTCCAAAATAGAGGAGATGGAGGAATTAATTTATATCTCCCAAGAAAGGATCCACAAATTTTCAACCATATGGGCATGCTGGACCTACTTCAAAATGACCGAACGCCATCACCACTATGTTCCTTGAGGGCAGTTAGTAGCCACCGGTACTCTGCCTAGAACACCCTTTGGATAATGGAAACTGGGGGAGTGGGCCCACTCACTCTTAGGTGCCTTTACCCTGTAGCAATACTTAATCCCCCCCCCCTTTTTTGCCTTTGGTCCTACCCCTCTTTTCCTCTTCCTCTCATTCCTTCTCCCCCTCTGTCTCGTATACAATTTTCAAACGAAACTAGTGTAATCATCAGTAATTATCAGGTGCCCTTCAAGTCACACAAATATGGACAGGTTGTCCTCATTGCCCGGACCTGGAACAAATCTTTAAGCTAAGCCACCTCTCCCCCTGGGTCGACTGACTGATATGACAGGGGAGGGGAAAATATAACAGCGATCCTCCACCTTACCTACGCCACATTGGTACAACTGATCAGTTCCGGTTATCACGTTTCATGTTGTAATCGTAATCTTAAGATGTATTTTACACTTGTGCATGTGCATCTTAATTGCTTGTTTATATCCAATTGATTTTTTTTTTTTTGTGGAAAAAAATGTAAAAAAAAAGAAAAAATGTAGGTTTTAGAACCACTTTAGAGCGGCGTCCCACCCCAAAGTGGAACTTCCACTCATTCGTCTCCTCCCCCCTTCGATGCAACATTTGTCACCTTTCGAGGGGAAGCGGATACCATGTACCCTATCCCCACTTCTGGGAGTCTGGGCCACAGCGCTTTATCTAAGCAGCATGGCTCCCAACTCCTCTCCCCGTCGCCAGGAGACTGCAGCGGTGCCTCGCGCATGCACAGTAGGGACTCGGCGTGAAGCGGGGTATTTTTCTGCATATTACCTGGCGTGAAGCCGTAAAGCTTCAGTACCGGGTTCCCTTAATGGCGATGAAAGCGGCAGCTGATGGGAAGATCAGCTGTGGTGCCAACATTGCTGGACTCCAGGACAGGCAAGCATCCTATTGTTAAAAGTCAGCAACTGCAGTATGTGTAGCTGCTGGCTTTTAACTTTTGCAGGGGTGGGTATTAATATCACTTTAAAGGACTTTCTTTTCAACCAATTAAAGATCTGAAGACTGCTAGTACTACATATGATGCAAATTAAAAACTGGCAAAGAAGTTCTCTGTTTAAAGTGTGATCCTGATCTTATTAGTGCAACAAGACAAAATGAAGTGCTAACGTGCATTCAAATCTTTACGAGTCGTAACACAGCTGCATTTTATTTCTGAAAATATCTAAAACAGAACTCAAGGCAAACCGCTAAATATGTATATGTAAGCGGATGTAACTACCTAAGGATTTGTAATTCTGTTAAGCCAATTTCGTGATTCACATTCCTTTACTGCACAGTTCTGCAGGTAAACCCAGTACCTCCTCGTTCACTAGAACACATTCTTCAAAAGTAACAATTAGTCAGGTAAAAAAAAAAAAGGACGCAAGTCCATCAATTTCAGCCAATAATAGAAAGCCTCATAAATTAAACCCTATTCCCACAGTTGATCCAGGAGGAAGGCAAAATAATCCTTACGACTCATTCACACTTGCGGTTGAGAGGCAGTAAAGCCCCATGGTTAAGCTGTGTTTTTTGCAGTTTGTAAACTTACTTTGTGAGGATCCCCACACATTTACTTCCTTGAATTCTGCGACCTGTAGTCACTACTGCCTGTGAGTAGGCACTGCTGTGCCACAAATTTCACAGAGCCGGTCTTCTGAGCTACAAAAAGGTGCTGAAAGGAGGATTATCAGGAGGTGGAGTCAGTACAGGAATCATTGCTTGCAGGCAGCAATGTACCATGGGACATATAGTCCTTAGAAATTAAAAGTAAACAGGAGGTGGGAAGCTGCAAAGCCTGCAGGAAATCCAGTAAGTTGTGCAAAGAGGGCCAGCAGACAGGCAGAACTCATGAAGGGAAAAGTTTCAAGTAAGCTTATATTGGCTTGTCAAATATAACCACAACATTTAAAGGAAATCTGTGAGCACAGCATATACTTATTTCAGTTTTAGAACATCAGCATTCTAGTAAAACAATAATCCACACAGGAACTGTAACAATTCTTCCTTTTCTGCATTTAGATAAATCTGTTCCAAAATGTCCCCAAACACACAAAATGCAAAGAGAGCTTGCCAACACCATATATGTACACTCAGAAGAGCAACTGAAAACCAACTTACCTAGTCTCAAAATACCAACCTACTCATTCTATTTCCTTCTAAGACCGCCTGCTCTCTAGCGCCCTCGTCACCTCCTCCCATGCTCGCCTCCAGGGCTTTTCCAGAGACTCTCCAATCCTATGGAACTCCTTAACCCAATCTGTTTCGATTATCTCCTACTCCATTAGCTTTTAGACGATCCCTGAAAACCCTCCTCCATAGAGAAGCCTATCCTACCCACACCCAATAACTGTATTTTAATTTTTTCCATCAGTTTATCCCCCCACAGTTATTACCTTGTGTTTCACTTGACCCTCCCTTCTAGATTGTAAGCTCTAACGAGCAGAGCCCTCTGGTCCCTACTGTATTGAATTGTATTGGAACTGTACTGTCTGCCCTCATGTTGTAAAGTGCCGCGCAAACTGTTGGTGCTATATAAATCCTGTATAATAATAATTTAACTGTCTGGAGTCGTATATGGACACTCTGGAAACAATCAAGTCCTATAGTTTAGTACAGATAAATAAAGTTTTCATGCTACATACATAGTCTGGCCCATTAATGTCAATGGGCGGTACTATGCGCGCAAAGTAGCCCATGCATCTGTTTGAGCATTTCTTCACACACAAAAACTCTTGTCTTCTTGCCATGAACAATGAATGGCACCACAAGTATGGCACACTTTTTTCACACTTTGTGAAAATGCATGCATTAATATGCTTCTATAGTGTAAATGCGGCCTAAAGCCCAGTACAAACAGATGTTCAGGGATGGCAGTGTAGTTGCACAGGCCAGAAAAGATGGCTGGTCAGGGTTGGCAATGGAGCCACAGAGGTCAGTACAGATGGCCACTCAGGGATGGCAATGAAGCCACATAGGTCAGTACAAATGGATGCTCCGAGTTGGCAATGGGTTGGAAATGGCGCCACATAGGTCAGTACAGATGGATTCTTAGGGTTGGCAATGGAGCCACACAGGTCAGTACAGATAGCCACTCAGGGACAGCAATGAAGCCACATAGGTTAGTACAAATGGATGCTCAGGGTTGGCAATGGAGCCACACAGGTCAGTACAGATGGATGCTCAGGGATGGAAATGGAGTCACATAAGTACAGATGGCCTATCTTGGATGGCAATGGCGCCACATTAGGTCAGTACAGATGGATTCTTAGGATTGGCAATGGAGCCACACAGGTCAGTACAGATGGCCACTCAGGGACAGCAATGAAGCCACATAGGTCAGTACAAATGGATGCTCAGGGTTGGCAATGGAGCCACACAGGTCAGTACAGATGGATGCTCAGGGATGGAAATGGAGTCACATAAGTACAGATGGCTCATCTTGGATGGCAATGGCGCCACATTAGGTCAGTACAGATGGATTCTTAGGGTTGGCAATGGAGCCACACAGGTCAGTACAGATGGCCACTCAGGGACAGCAATGAAGCCACATAGGTCAGTACAAATGGATGCTCAGGGTTGGCAATGGAGCCACACAGGTCAGTACAGATGGATGCTCAGGGATGGAAATGGAGTCACATAAGTACAGATGGCTCATCTTGGATGGCAATGGCGCCACATTAGGTCAGTACAGATGGATTCTTAGGGTTGGCAATGGAGCCACACAGGTCAGTACAGATGGCCACTCAGGGTTGGCAATGGAGCCACACAGGTCAGCACAAATGGATGCTCAGGGTTGGCAATGAAGCAACATGGGTCAGCACAGATGGATCCTCAGTCATGGCCATGGAGCCACAAAGTTCAGTACAGACAGATGCTCACGGATGACAATGGAGTCACATAGGTCAGTACAGATGCTCAGGAAACCAGCTGAATTGTATGCAGCAGTGTTGCTCAGAACAGAATCTCAAGGAAAAAATGATTTAGCTGCAAGGAACTTTATAACTCGGACACTCATGAATTGCCATGGAGCCATACAAATTTGTATCAAACAGTTGCTCCTGGAATTAGTTGATATAACTATATGGAATCATAGATCTCAGTACAGACAGGTTGTCATAGAACTCACCAAGTTCATACTGCAACATTTTAAAAGAACTTGGACAATCTTTCATAGGTTTCTGAAAATGTATAAGCTCTGTACATTTAATTATAGAAAATGTTAACATTATGATCGCCAACTGCTTTTTTTTTATTTATTTATTTATTTTTTTAATCAAAAAGTCAAAACTTTTGTCTACTGTGACACAACCGTCCTCCCCCAAATGACTACCTACCTCTGCCTAAGGGAACTGTTCATGAGCTTCTTCACACAAAGTAGGTAAGGGAGTCTGCATTCAGCGCTGGAGGGTAAATCATACCCTCAGCAGCCATGTAAACCTACATGCATAGTCTACGATTATAATTAATAGGGATAGTTACGCCGATTGCAGCTTTGCGTTAAAGATGTCATAATATGAAGTTGCTGACAAAAGCCATCACAGAGATGGATGGAAAGCAATTACATTTCGTCCATCCTCGTTGTGTGCAGTATCTGCAGTGAACATCACGGCATGCATTATTAATGGGCAGAAGCTTTTCTGATGGGGCCTCGGGCTCAAATTTAGGACAGAGAAGAACGTGGAGCAATACGAGGAAACTCAGTGAGGGAGAATGAGCGATTCTGGGACAGTAAAGCACCAAAAGGCAAATACTCACTTTAGCTATGCATGTGGTGACTGGGCTGCTGGACCTAGACTCAGGGCCCAAATTTTTAAAAGCTTTGAAGCCCAAGCCACACACCCTTATTTTGTTTTTATAGTACTGTACCCCTGCATGTGTTCATTTGTGAAAATAATGTAAAATGCTTTTTTTCTCCAATTAGTAAAAATCAGGGCTCAAGTCCTGCGGGAATGTGTGGGAACGGAGTTCCTGCACTTTTTTCACAGCAGGAACTCCGTTCCCTTTGCAGGACTAGAGCAGCCGAGCCAATCCTTCACTAAGCGGCGATGCCCAGCTCGAGTCACTGTCAGAGGCAGGTGAACCTTAGTAATCCTTTATGTTACTGCCCGCTTCCTGTATATGGATTCATCGGGTAGTGTATTCCGTCACTGCCTCGATGCCGCAATGTCTCCTGGAAGCTTTTGTCATTGTTCCCAGGAGACATTGCAGAGGTCTGCCGCGAGTTATCGGGGGATTTAGAAAGAACTTGCTTCTTTCTAAGCAAGCGGTTTAGTAATTATGCATATGAGCATATCATTTTTTTTTGGTGGGGGAGTGGATCTTGGGTGGGAGTTCCCACACTTTTTTTCCCCAGGACTTGACCCCCTGGTAAAAATGCTACTTCCCGTTCTTCTACTCCAGTAATCTGTGTTGGCAGAGCTGAGTAGTGGCCACACCTTTTAGCACATTTGTAGTGCAGAGAAAGGGAGGGGACAGGTCATTTCGGCTCTGTTACAGAACGCACAGAGCTCCCTATCCCTTCTGGTACACAATATGCGTGAAATGTATTTGTTCTTTCCATGTATATGTGGGTGTCCAAAAAAGGTTAAAGCCCCGTCTACTGTTTTTGAAATCTGAACGGGGTCGTGGTTGAGTTCCTGCACCTATTATCTGAGAAAAAAAGCTCTGATATACAGTATAGAAACACTGGAAGTGAGAATAAAATGCGACTGACTACGACTATCATTTTAATAATCTGTCTTCTTCATTTCCCCTATATACGGTCTGATAAGTGCACCTACAGCCAGTACAGACCATGTTACGGACATATAAACGTATCTTTTTTCCCCGTTTTCATAGCTGAAATGGTAACATGACAAAAGAAAAATTCTAAAAAGGCTCTTAATGGGTTAGGGCCACTTAAACTGTCAACAAAGGGCCTGGACGCCTGAAAGGGTTAACCATGAAAATACTGTAATTAGGTGAGCAATATAATAATAAAAAAATAATAAGCAGCTCGCTTGTAATTCAGAGTCAGCGGGGTGCTATTCAGCAGCAAATCTTTGATCCTACAATGGTCCGCATATTGGCAAGCTCCATACACAGTGTAAATTAGTTACAGTTTGTGTTGACTTAAGACAGCTCAAGGATTTAAACCTCCGAGGGCTGCAACAAAAGGCCTGGGCTGGAAGGAAGTAACAGGAACAATGTATCACAATGCTGCAGCACGCCTAAAAAAAAAAGCCAAAAAGGAGGCGATTAATAGAGAGGGATGCAAAGAGACCAAAATATCCAGCAGGAAAGAGTCCAGGGGATAAAGATCAGAGGTCAAAGCTTTAAAAGTCAGTTGTGATCGGGAAGGAGGAAATATTCCGTTACACAAAACATGGAGAAATATATCCTCTAGGAGATGATGCTGATAAATTGAGGAGGATGGAAAGATAACACTGGCATAACAATAATAAAGTCTCTTGGTATGATGGCTGGATTTATTTCTACATTATATCTCGGCCACCAGGATATACATCTAAAGATTTAGCAGACAATTAAAAGGGAAAGTAGAGATATGCTCAATTTAACATTTAGCCTTTTCAATACACCGTACTGATGTTTAACCACTTAAGCCTCGAACCATTTTGGGACCAGGCCCCTTTTTGCGATTCAGCACTGCGTCGCTTTAACTGACAATTGCGCGGTCGTGCGACGTGGCTCCCAAACAAAATTGACGTCCTTTGTTTCCCACAAATAGAGATTTCTTTTGGTGGTATTTGATCACCTTTGCGGTTTTTATTTTTTGATATTTGCTAAAATAAAAAATATCCCCCAGAAATATATAAAAAAACGTTTTTTCCTCAGTTTAGGCCGATGTGTATTCTACATATTTTTGGTAAAAAAAAAAAAAAATCACAATAAGCGTTTATTGATTGGTTTGCACAAAAGTTATAACGTCTACAAAATAGGGGATATTTTTATGGCATTGGTATTTATTTTTTACTAACAACGGTGACGATCAGTGATTTTTATTGTGACTGCGACATTATGGCGGACACATCGGACATTATTTTGGGACCATTGTAATTTTTACAGCGACCAGTGAAAATGCACTGATTACTGTGAAAATGACACCGGCAGTGAAGGGGTTAACCTGTGGGGGGTGCTGAAGGGGTTAATTGTGCCCTAAGGGAGTGATTCTTACTGTGTGGGGGCGTGGCTTGGCGTGTGACATCACTGATCCGTCGTGCCCTATGACAGGGAACAGACGATCAGTGACAGTCTGACTAGGAAGCACGGGGAGAGGTTTGTTTACACTTACCTCTCCCCATTCTTCAGCTCTGTGACCCGATCGCGGGACACCGGCGGCGATCGGGTACGGCTGCACATATTAAAGGGAACGTACCTGTACTCCAATATGCACAGCCGTGCCATTCTGCCACTGTACATTGGCGTGCGGCAAGCGGTTA
>NC_053490.1:501253873-501281373 GCF_905171775.1 Rana temporaria
AGCGAGAAAACGAGAGAGAGAGAGAGAGAGAGCGAGAAAACGAGAGAGAGAGAGAGCGAGAAAACGAGAGAGAGAGAGAGAGAGCGAGAAAACGAGAGAGAGAGCGAGAAAACGAGAGAGCGAGCGAGAGAGAAAACGAGAGAGCGAGCGAGAGAGAAAACGAGAGAGCGAGCGAGCGAGAAAACGAGAGAGCGAGCGAGAGAGAAAACGAGAGAGCGAGCGAGAGAGAAAACGAGAGAGCGAGCGAGAGAAAACGAGAGAGCGAGCGAGAGAAAACGAGAGAGCGAGCGAGAGAAAACGAGAGAGCGAGCGAGAGAAAACGAGAGAGCGAGCGAGAGAAAACGAGAGAGCGAGCGAGAGAAAACGAGAGAGCGAGCGAGAGAGCGAGCGAGCGAGAAAACGAGAGAGAGAGAGCGAGAAAACGAGAGAGAGAGAGCGAGAAAACGAGAGAGAGAGAGCGAGAAAACGAGAGAGAGAGAGCGAGAAAACGAGAGAGAGAGCGAGAAAACGAGAGAGCGAGCGAGAAAACGAGAGAGCGAGCGAGAGAGAAAACGAGAGAGCGAGCGAGAGAGAAAACGAGAGAGCGAGCGAGAGAGAAAACGAGAGAGCGAGCGAGAGAGAAAACGAGAGAGCGAGCGAGAGAGAAAACGAGAGAGCGAGCGAGAAAACGAGAGAGCGAGCGAGAGAGAAAACGAGAGAGCGAGCGAGAAAACGAGAGAGCGAGCGAGAAAACGAGAGAGCGAGCGAGAGAAAACGAGAGAGCGAGCGAGAGAGAAAACGAGAGAGCGAGCGAGCGAGAAAACGAGAGAGCGAGAGAGAACGAGAGAGAGCGAGAGAGATTTTCTAAGTGATTTCCAAGCAAAATAAAGGATGGATAAAGGATGGAGTCATGGACAAATGAGGGATTTTTCTTTGATTAAAGTGAATTGAATAGCGCCGTTTGTGGTGCTCAGATACCGTGTAGTTCCATTTTAATGGTAGAGTATGTATTAAGGTAAAAAAAAAAAAATATGTATTTACGAATACTTTTACATTTAAATAAAATCTGAATGACTTCTATCCTTATTTTTCAATTAAAGCATTTAAACAAAGGGTTCATCCATGACACGGTTAATAAAGCACACTAATCCTAAAGGCCTCATTTGCATACATTGACCAGAATTGGCATGCAGCTGTGGCAGGGATCAAAAGGTGTTTGCCATCAGCCACTGCCGTTTGCATGTCAATGGATATTAAAGCAATTAAGAACAGTTAAAAGATATCTTTTTTTTTTTTTTAATTATCCATACTCATCCATTACTTAATGGCACTGTAATCTACTTTTCATTATATCATTATTACTATGTTTTTCTGCCTCCTTGTAATCTCCCCAGTGAGTCTCTGAACCTCTCCTTTTTCTCCTTCACTTCCATTTGTTTGAAACAAGCAGTACTCTCTATGGGCACTACCAATCCCATAGTCCATATTCCATCTCGAGAGTGAGAAAGAGGGGGGTGGCTACACTCTTACCATGGGACCATGGAGAAGGAATGTAGCCACCCTCTTAAAGCGGAGGTTCACCCTAAAAACATGTATATACCATTACATTCAGCATGCTTCTGACATGTACAGTATGCTGTTTGTTTTTCTTTTTCGCTGTACATACCGTATTATTGTTCTTTTCCAACCGGCTCCCGGGTTCTCACTCCCGCGGGAGTAGGCGTTCCTATGCAGCGGCGCAATGTCATCTGGGACTTAGCCCAGATGATTGACGTGCTTGATAAAAACTTCCCCCCGGCATATAAGGCGCGTCACAAGTTTCCGAAAATAGCCAAACTGGGAGTTGGATCCATACAGCGTCTGTGCACAGACAAGGAGCCGTGTAAAGCTGACTGCACAGGCGCCGTATAGAGCCGACTCCCAGTTTGGCTATTTTCGGGATGGAATATGAACAATGTCCACACGTTGCGTTGCTTTTGTCTCTGCTTTATTTACCGAACATGGTAAAAGAACGAACAATAGGTTGAAGACAGGAGATAGGGTATAGGTAGTAGGTTCAGGCGTAGAACTTGATAGGAAACACTCCTGCTCCCAGACAAACTCTCGTCGCCACGCTAGCTAGAGTGGGTAGTGTGCCCCTGGATAGGCCTTTCTCACTAGTCCTAGCAGCCAGGGTGTCACAAGGAACCTTGGTACAGTCTCTGCCACCGACCTTCCCAATGGTGGAGACACGATTGGTCCAGAATCCTTTCAATTTTGGATTAAGCACCCAGATCTCTTAAAGTAATAACTTGTAGAATCAGGCAAATGACCAGCGATCACTGCTCAGCCTTTCAGTAGTGATAGGTCCTCCAATGAAGTTCAGGCCTCCCTAAATGTACCAGCCTTGTGCTGGGTGCTCTACAGGCAGCATTTCACTTGACGGCTTTCTCCCTCTAGGACGGACAACGCAGGACCTCCTTAGCAATGCAGACCCAGTCTGACTACGACTCCAGACCAACGTGTTCCCGGAGCCAGGGCCGGATTCCAGACAAGGCCAACAAGGCCAGGCCTCGGGGCGGCAGTGGGTGCAGGGGCGGCACTACGGCTGAGAGGAGAGGACACTTTCATTTCTGGAGTTCCCCCGTCATGTCACAGATGGTGAGAGGAGAGAAAACAGAGGGCAGAGGAGGTGAGATGGCTCTCAATGTAATGAGATGGCTCTCAATGTAATTTTCGACAGCAGCAACAACGCCCCCCCCCCCCCGCTTCTCAATGTCATTTTGTCAGACCCCCCCAATGCTCAATGTCACCCCCCCCCCCCCCGCTTCTCAATGCAATTTTCGACAGCAGCACCCGCCCGCCTCTTAATGTCATATTCGTCAGCAAACCCCCCCTCCTTTGTGTGTTGCCGAAAAAGTCCCCTGGCGGATAATGTCCCCCCTGTACTGCGCAGGCAGGGGGTGGCATTGAAGTACCCGGCCTTGGGGCGGCAAAGGGAGTAAATCCGGGCCTGCCCTGAGCCAGGAAACTCTGAACACCCCTCCCCCGGCCAGGGGGGCCACACACAGGGGTGGTGGGACGACTGCCCAGGGCGGACGACGACGACCCTGTGACGTCTGTCCCTTAAAAACCCCTCCCCAGCATGCACAGCAAGGCGATCAACCCTCACTGATTGGCTGCTGGAAAAGAATACCCAAAACACCTGGATCTGACTGCTGCCACCCTTGGCCTGGGGTGTAACGGACACCCCAGACAACAATAGTGGTCACCTGCAGTACAGGTCTACATTTGAAAACAAATATGTCAGAGGTTACTAGTCCTCTTACTAGCCACTAAATTTAAAGCAGGGCCAGCCAAGAAAATAGCTGCCCGCCACAGATGTAACAGTCAGATACACTAAACATGATTTAAAATTAAAAACAGTATGGTTTTCCTTGGCACCTTAGAAAGCACAGGAAACTGTCCTCCTGTATACAAGTGTCACCTATACGATGATCGGCAGTTCTAACACCCAGAGGTTTCCTCCGCAATATTTTTTTTCTGCTCCACTCGACACCAATTTAGAAAGTAGCAGAGCAGCAATCTTCTGGGTTTTGCAACTTTGCCAAGTAGCAGGCAGCCAACTCCCAGCCCAGAGAGTTTTGGATTCTTTTTAACAGCTTAAAAGCAAAACAAGTTGTCACAGAAAAGCTACACAATTTCCCCTGAGGTATTATAATGATATACTGTACACAGAAATAGACATGAAACCAAAAACGCAAAGCAAGAAAGGCAAGATGCAGAGGCTCCAACACCACCATAACACCGAACATGCCCTCATGTCAAAGTCAGAACTGCAAGAGGATACCAGTTATGAATGCTTTAAAAAAAATAAAAAAGTAAAAATAAAAAGAAGATACATCTGAAGACCAATTGGGGATCCGAGACAATTTAGGAAGTTACATAAAACATTAATTCTTCTGATAGACAACTGTGCTTTGGTGATGTTCTTGTACAGTGGTCCCCAAACTGCAACCCACAAGCCAAATGTGGCCCTTTAGGCATTATTCCTCCCACTGGCACCAATGAGGCGGCACTATTTCTTCCCACTGATAGCGACAATAGGGCACTATTCCTCCGACTAACACTGGCTGGAGCGGCGATGACGTCACTCCCGCGCGGGAGATTTAAAACTCGGCAAGGTCCGGCGGCTGCCGGTCCTTTCGCCGTAGATCCCTCCTGCGCATGCGCAGCGGCGCATTGCGAGGGGAATATCTCCTAAACCGTGCAGGCTTGTAATAGCTTAAAGTGGCATTAAAGCTCGGATTCTCTTTTCAGGTTCCCCACCAGTGCTCCTCCCTCTTGAGCAGTGCCCCCCCCCCCCCCAGAGAAAGCTGCTTGCCCTAGGGGCACCTAGTATGCTCGCTCCTGAGCCACTGCTTTATGTGTCCATAAGACACACAGCGGCAGATTCTCTCCCCCCCCCCCAGTTCTCTCCTCATTGGCTCACTGGCTGCGATTGACATTGGGCCGACTGCCGTCTCAGCCAATAAGGACGGAGAGTCCTGTAACAGCTGAGCTTTTGGTGAACTTCGCTAGATCAAAGGGGGCACAGGTAAGGATTGGGGGGGCTGGGGGCGCTGCACACACGTTTTTTTTACCTTAATGCATAGAATATATAAAAAGGTAAAACACCTACAGCCTTTAGAACCACTTTAAGAAGCAGCAGCAATGGGACAGGCTTCTGGAACAGGACTGTAGCGGATTCGCAGTAAGTCAGCAGCCTACATTATGCATACGAGATGTTTAAAGCAGAACTATAGGCAAAACGTTTTTTTCCCCATTTTGGAGTAAGGGAGGGTCATAACCCCTGTCAGTTTATTTTTTGCCATCTGTGTCCCATTGGGGAGATTCGTTTCCACTTCCTGTCCCATAGCCAAAATAGAAAGTAAGAGGAAATCCCTGAAAATTAAGGGAATCCCTTGGGGACCCCCAGGCCACCACCGGAACTAGTGTCCCCATTGGAAGATTTTCCCTTTTCTGAGGACAACACAAAATTTGGGATTTAATGATAATGGTAAACAAGACAGATGGTGCATGTCCCCATCAGGGACACAGACAGCAATGAAATAATGACAGGTGTTGCAATCTCTACTCTGTTCAAATAAGTTTTTCCTTCAGTTGTACTTAAAACTCCACACGTGAACAATCATTCCTTGCCTCTACAATTACGGTTTTCCTAAATTTGCTTCCTAAAGAAGCCCTCAAGGCGAAACACGTTGACGCATTCAGGTTCTCATCATTTAGATGTACTCATATGTATGATTTTTAATTCTTGTATTGTCCTTGTATCCTATGTTATATGTGTGGTTTTCTTTTTCTATTAAACATTTATATATTTTTTATACATCTCTATTGTTTACTGTGCTGCTGAAAGTTCGATTAGGGTTCATACTCCTATTTTTTGTTTTTTCTTTACCACAATATTTACGGATGTTGGCAATGTGAGTGCTATTTCTTCTATTTGCACATATGAACATCCTCGTTTCAGATTCTCGATAAGAATAAAGATGAAGCCTGCACCTTCAAACAAGCCTATAGCTGCAGTTCCTGTATTGCTATCCTGACAGATTCCTTCGTACCAAAAATGAGTTCCGTTTCAACAATATTACAGTGTAAGCTCTCAAAGGGCAGAGACTGCTGGGAATTAATTTGTGCAAACTCTAAAGTGGAAAACACTGACAATACAAAAGTAAAAAAAATAAAATAAAAAACAGAAAATGTCTGCCAGCCTATTTGTAACACTTACTAATTCATTAAATAACAGTCCTGTCAAAGCCCACCTTGAGCCAGGTAGACCGCCGTTTACTAATTTGCGATGCAATTGCGACCCTTTTTAATGAATTAATCTTGGCCCGCAGTATCGCTCATGTTCCAAAATGTGATAAATTTAATGTCAGGCGACAAAAAATATTTTTTTTTACCTCCAAATCCCTGTGAAAAAGGCAGTGAGACACCGGATAGAAAATAGCATCCATAAAACGCTATAATTTATCGTAATTACCTATGGTAATGAGCCAAGGGAAGAGAGCGAGGCACCTGTTTATCCTGTCAAAGTTCACCACCTCATTTTGCCCACTGGCCTGAGGCTAGCTAATTTATCTGTCAAACAGGACTGACGCTAATGGCGATGCAGCCCACTTCTGCTGGGAGAGGACGCGGACTGTGAAAAGCCTCAGAAGGCACAGCTGCAGATAGAGAAGCATCGAGTGGGAGGATTACACAATCTTTGCATCTTTTCTGAAGGGAAGATTTGCGCTCAGCACCAGGTCCAATAGCAGTGATTAGGTGGCATTGTTTGGGCAGACAGAACATTGTGGTTTCATCCTTGTGACAGGTCTGTGTGGGAGAAAAGGATGAAAACATGATCCGCTTACGCCATTGGAGGAAGTGTGGGGGGGTGGAAGAAGTGCGCCGAAACAGCAATCAGGCACTCTTCCCTGATCTTCCCGTCCACCCCCTTATGTGTCGGTGGGAAATGCAAAACATACTGTGTTAAGGAAATGCTGGTATGTTTTGTATACAAATCAGGAAACTGAGAAATATATACCGCAAATGAAACAAAAATAATACATCTGTCAATCAAAAGGTATCCTCAGTGACAGGTAGAGGAGTATCAAAATCCTATTTTGGTAGATATAAGAGGAAGAGAAGGCGCAACAAAGGAACTGCCATCCTAAGAGCCACAAAGGCTGAAAGCACCCAGCAGGTGTTAGCAGAAAAAAAAACTTAAGACTTTTCTAGTTATTTTTTCTCTGTACAAGTATCTAAATATGATCAAACTTTGTTCACAGCCATAGTCAAGGATGGGCAAATTTCATCTGAACTCAGGAACTTTTTTTTGTAGAGTGGGGAATGTTGGAAACCTGCCTTTGTTCCATTAGGGCAGTGGTTCTCAACCTTTCTAGTGCCGTGACCCCTTGATGAAATTTCCCAAGTTTTGGAGACCCCCAACATAATAATTTTCTTAGGGTGGGTTGTCAGCCCCCAAGGCAAGACAAATAATTTTCGCCCCTAACCTACAGACATTTAGCGCTCCCCGAGTCCCTTCCACTTGTACAGTATTAAAACCCCTTATGGTACATTTTAGGATGCACCATTCCTCTTTCTCTTTGTTCTACTTTCTTTCCCTTTTATCTCTCTCTATTCCAATTTCTTGTCCCCCCATCCCTCTATAGCCACCTTTCTTGTTCCCTCATTCTTTCTTTCTCACCCTTTTTCGTCATTCCTCCCCTTCTTTTCCTCTCCCTTCCATGTATTCTCCCTTGTTATTCCTTCTCTTTAGGTGCCATTTTTAAAAAATGATGTGCCATTTTTAAAAAATTATGTGCCATTTTTTTATTTTTTAAAAAGACACACCGACTACCTGTCTCCTAGGTTTTACCTGGCACAAGAAGAGATAGCCTTTTACATATGCTTACTGGGGCAGGTGCCACGTGAACCTCTGCTGCAGGAGGTACAGAAACTTAGTTTGGCGATTTTAGTTGCAATGCACTTAAATCCCAGGCAGATATAAAAAGCACAAATGTAATAAAAGGAATTACAGCTCTGTAATCATTAAATGTATTTTTAATGAAAGAAGTGTAAATTGACCTGGTAATAGCCTCTTGAAGTCTACTGTACAGCAGAGCTCAGAGAGGAATGCTGATTGAAGGGGATAGCAGAGTGTATAGCCTGTATGTAGAAGTGAAATTGCAGCAAAGGACGATCAGCTCTCCTTCCAGGCTGTGCTGTGTGGCAGTACTATAATCTTACAACTGGGTGAACAGAAATACAGATCCTGTGGCAGGTAAAACAGCTCTTAATGTATTTGCTCTCTCCATTTGCCTAAAGTTCAGCTTAAATGCCCAATCACAGTCATCAGCAGTCAGCTGTTGAATGTTGGCAGCACACTGGAGAGCCTAGTGCACTCACAAAGGGTGCA
This sequence comes from Rana temporaria, assembly GCF_905171775.1. Lineage (NCBI taxonomy): Eukaryota > Metazoa > Chordata > Amphibia > Anura > Ranidae > Rana > Rana temporaria. The sequence goes on from NC_053490.1 coordinate 501,261,798, forward strand.
GCGGTCCAGGTCTTTATCAGTCCAAAACGCCCCCACAGTACTCCAATCAGGTCACTGGCTGAAGAAGGAACCAATGAGCTGTTCCGAAACGCGTCCCACCACTATGACACACTTCCTGTCCACTTCCTGTTTGTGTTCCATGCTAGTTTTTGTCTCGCTTCCTCCGACAACATCCCCAGGCTCCAGCACTATTGTGTCCCCTGAACATCCACAGCACAAGTTGGCTGTTATCTCGTGAACTTCCCTGGAAGCTTTACCATCAAAGACTGGGACTGCCCTGCCACTGGAACATCTTCTGGACACACTTACCTGCCTGTTTCATCCACCATCTTGTGTTTTTAACCCCTTTAGGGGATATTAAGGCCTAATTCACAAAAGGCGGACTCAGTCACACTCCGTCGCTACGGAGTCCGCCTGCTCCCGCCAGCTCAGTGGGAGATCAGTCCGCAGATCTCCGCTGAGCTGACGGATGACAAGCTTTTCTCTGCTCACTGAGCGTGGAGGGGCTTGTCGGGCACCGCTGTCTCCTATGGAGCGATCTGATGAAAACGGACAGCATGTCCGTTTTCATCAGATCTTACCCGATCCGATCCGCATGGATGGATCTGGACGTGCCCCCCATACGTCTGTTTTTAGCGGATCGGGTCGGATGTCAGCGGACATGTCTCCGCTGACATCCGACGCTCCATAGGGATGCATGGAGCGGCCGTTCAGGTCCGCCGTCAAAACTGACAGGCGGACCCGAACAGTCCGTCGTGTGAATGAGGCCTAAAAGTTTTATACTTCTGCACTTAGAGGCGCCTTGTTTGTTTTTCTGTTTACAGTACTCCAATCAACAACACTGCTCAGGGAGCATGAGCAATGTTTACTGGAGCTTTGTGTGGGAGGAGCGTCAGACTGCTGAAGACCACAAACCTGAGCTCAGTCTTCGAGCAGTGGTCTGGCTCTTCAGTGCGCTGCCAAAACAAGGAAAGGCAGATCTTTCAACTTGTAAGCATAGATGTTTAAAGGGTAATTTCACCTTTACACCAAACCAAATGTGGGCGGCAGAAGATTATTGGCACAGCAGAAAAAAGTAGCAGGGACTGAAGGAGTGGGTAAGGTGGAATTATCCTTTAAATAAAATAAATGCTCTATTCTTTACTTGTTACGCAGCTTGACTGAAAAGAAATTCAAAGCTTTTAAATTCAGCCTTAAAATGTTAAAGGGCAGTTTTTGCAATTACTGACATTGTCATGGTTTTCCTGCGTCACAAGACAAGAGTCCTATGAACTGAACATAAGGAATTTAGCATATATTTATACATCTATATTAGTCTAACTGGACACTTTTTGAAGTTCCGATTGAACCCGCATTTTTAGGCTGAACAGAACGAAAACCAAGTTAGTCAAGCTGCTAAAAATAAAACCTCTACAAAAATCATCCGCAAGGTCAGTTTTTAGCAAACTACTTGCTTTCCACAAATACAAGGCTGTTTCTTGAGGAAGTTAACGGTCCTTCACACTCTGTATTCCTTTGACCTACAAATATGAAGGCATAAGTGTTGGCCTGCAGCCTGAATGAAAAAAAAAAAAAAAAAAACAGATTTCTCCATCCACCTAATCAACATTGATGGACAAATACCCTACTGCAGCTCTTGTATTCTGACAGACACCACCAGCTTTCAAAATACCCAAGCAATGCCTACATCTGATTGGAAGCTGGCGCTGTTGGAGGTGACAGTTTTCTACCCAGCTACTTCCATTTTTCAATGAAAGGATGTTGGGTAGGAAGGTGCCAAAAAGGTCACCCACAAAGCAAATTTCAGGTGGTTAATCAAGAACCACCTGAAATTTGCTCCATGTATGGCCAGCTTAACTACTCTGATACTCGAAAGAGTTAAGCCTCATACACAAGATCAGATTATCCGACGGGAATTGTGTGAACAGCCTGTTGGTGGAAAATCCGACCGTTTGACCGCTCCAATTTCCAGACAAATGTTGGATGGCAGGCTTAAAAATGTTCAACGGTCTTGTCTGATTTTCCGATCGTGTGACAAAAAGTCCAAAGTACAAACACACATGCTCGGCAGTAATGCTCACCAAACACAACATTAACAAAAGGTGCCCAAAGGGTGGCGCTAAAGAGCTGAAAAACGACATAGTACGTCACTGTGTTCCTGTTTGTTGGCCGACAATTGTGTGCCGTTTGTATGCAAGACAAGTTTCTCTCCAACGCCCTTCGGACAAAAGTCAGAGGCATTGTCTGCGGAAAATCCGATCAGGTGTACGAGGCTTAAGACCCTTAGAAGAAAATAACGTATTGTGAGAATTCTGAATGACTACAGCGAGGGACAGGTCAGAGAATAACTAGAATGTCAGTTTAATGGGGAAGGGTGTAGGCCTTTATGGACTGGATGTGGAAGAGTAGGGTAGAACCACAAGGGTTGTTTCCCCACCCACCACAATTTATCAAAGAGCAGCTTCACAGGTCTTTGGGGGTCAATGAACAGTTTAAAACTGGGGGCCTATCTGAGTATATCACTTCAACTTGCTAGGTCCTCAGGGAAAAAACGAAATAAGAAAAATGTGAGCATGGAGTTCACATGTTCTCCCTATGCTTGCACAAATTTCCTTCAAGTACAGTAAAACCTTGGTTTGTGAGCATAATTCTTTCCAGAAACATGCTTGTAATCCAAAGCACTTGTATATCCAAGCATTTTTTTACAGGGTATAAAAGAGAAGAGAGGCGCCTCTAAGTGTAGCAATACATTTCTAAATGTTGTACCTTCATTAAATGTAACCATATTGCTACACTTAGAGGCTCCTCTCTTCTTTTCTATACTCAGTTGTGACATGACGCTACTCTTATATCAAGACGTCTCTTGTATATCAAGGCAAAATGTATTAAAACATTTTGCTTGTCTTTCAAAACGCTCTCAAACCAAGGTTTTACTGTACTATGGTTTCCTTCCACACTGCAAAGAGATTTTTGAGGACAGGGACTAGTGTAAATCTACAATATTGAAGAGCTATGTAAATTGGAAGTTATAATGGTAAAATTATTGGAAATTATTAATAATAATAATAATAATAATAATAATAATACAAATTTAGCAAAGCCTTAAAGCTAATGGGGTGTCACTGAGGATGTGGGCTATTTGAAACTGTGCCTTTAAGGATACCCAAAGACCCCCTGATTGAATTGGCAAAAATACTGTTTGTTGTTTATTTTTTATCCATAAAAAATGTAATAAAAAAAAGCTGCCGTGGTCATTTAAACCCAAGTCACGCAGTTTATGTCAATTTGAGAGGTATTTAAAAGGACCTGAATAGACAAATCCTTTAGTTTCGCAGTTCAGTGTATTTCCCTGCAGAGTTTGCATTGCAGTACGGATGCTTTGGAGTCTGCACTGCAGTTAGTTCTGGGATGCTGCAATGCAGGGAGCCTGACACAGGGTCTGCAGCTGTATTTGCTGGAAAACAACAAAACCTCAATACAGTCCAGATTTCACTTTTATTCTAGGAAAGCCACAATGTCACCATAATCTAAATTTAAAAGACTGCAAAAACCATGTTCGATATAAGCACAACACAATCTCAGCTAACAAGTACTGTATTTAAAACAGAATTTTAACTTTGAATTATTAAGTTTGGAGAAATTTTAGTTTTTTAATGAGGTGTCCCCCCTGGAGAATTTTCTTCTCAAATTACTTTTGCAATGACCACAAAGTTGGGGGAGATCCATCCACAGGGGCAGAGAAAGCAAAAGTAAAGGAGATATATATATTACACATAATCATTTACGATCCGTTGCACCACTAGTACTTTTCAAAAGAGATATATATATATATATATATATACACACACACACACATATACACATATATATATATACACACATATATATATATATATACACACATATATATATATATACACATATATATATATATACACACACATATATATATATATATATATATATACACACACACACATACACACACACATACACACACTACTAGTGGTGCAATGGATCGTAAATGATCCGTGATCCGAACGGGCCACCATATACGGATCGGCACACCACGCGATCCGGAGCTCCACTGCTGCCTCGGCCATAGGAAGGGCCGCAGCTTCTACCTAGCTCCCGGAGCAGCGGCCATCTCGGTCCACCCGGCAGTGTCCTAGGTGAGCCTAGAGCGGCGCGCTGACGTCATTACCCGGCCTCAACTGCTCATGTTTGGCCTGCTTCTCTGGCAAGACTAAGCAAGCACTAATCTTCCTATACAGTGGGGGAGAGGTCTGTGGATATTACAGTGGGGACTATATATGGTGGTGATCTGAAAAAAAATGTAGTATGTGCGTTATAATCAAAAATGAGTCGATTAATCGATAAAATAAAAAATCGTGTAATCGAACACGAAAATTTTAATATATATATATTATATATTTATATTCAAAAAAATAAAAAAGTTGTCTATACTGTAGTTCAATTTAGAGGCTTCCACACGTATGCTATCCCTTGTGGTGCGAGAATATACTCTGTTGTGCTTTTATAGAATGTGTTGTGTATTTATTGGTCTACTTTTAGTGGAACTGTAAAACTCCTTTGGCAGTAACTATACGCGATTTCCCCAAGGCTCGAACTAGCAATTAAATGTGTAGAACAGTTTTTTTCAGTAGATACATTAAAAAGGGTAGAACTGTGCGCTGAATGAAGCACAATCTCACTTTGCATATTGTAGGCTTCTTCCACTCATTCTTTGCAGCTTGGCTGAACACCAGTATTGCCCTTGATCACCTTGCTACTAGCCAGTTACGTACACACCCATACAAAGCTAGCTCTTAAACCAAAGCTATTCACATTTCTTTGATGGACCATTTCCCCTATATTGAGAAGGAAATGGTCCTCAGAAACCTCTGAAAACACTAGTTACTTGGCTATCCTGCTGATCGAATGGATTCTGAATGGAGACACCAACCAGATCCGGACATGATGCCTCACCCGGACTTTCTAACCTTTGTGTCTTCAAGTCCAACGCAGCGTAATAAAGGTAGGAAAAGTCATGTAGCTAGCAATGGCAATTCCTATATTTCTCTCCAAATGTTTTTTTTTGTACCTAAAGACTTTAGAAATTATTCCTTAACCCATCCGTTTATAGTTGAAGCAGGAAACATTTGTATGTCTGTACGCCTTCCCCGACAACCCCTGGTCTAGCTCTCTAGGCAGTAGTGTATTTAGGTTTTGTGCTGCCCTAGGCCTGACTTAACTCGCGCACCCCCCAATTTAAATATGACCCACCCCTTTCTGTCAGGGCCACACCCATTTCTGTTTAAGACCAACCCTGACATTTTCAAGTGGGAACCCTAGTATTGAGGGCCTAGGGGGGGGGGGCAAATTGATTCCCTTAATTTGCATATGATTTCCTCTCACTTTCTGTTTGGATATGGGGCAGGGAGTGAAGGGAAATCTCTGCAATTGGACAGGGATAGTAAAAAAACTGACAGGGGCTATAACCCTCCCTTACTCTATCCAAAATGAAAGTTCTACTTTAAGCACAAATTTCTGATAATTTTATGGAGAGGACTAAGAAGATATGACCATGCCTACAGTGCAGCAGAAAACATAGCACAGTGAGGAAGGCTTGTGGTCCAGGATGATCAGACAGTCAAAATTAGAAGCACCCCCCCCCCCCTCCCCCAGTTGCGGCCGGTTTATGGAGGTGCTAGACTAATTTGCCTCTCAGCCCAGTCCGCCCCATAAGACTGGAGCTACACTAACAGTGCAGTGCAAGCCGGAGGGGACCCTTTCCGTGCTGGCCCCCTGCAACGTGCTGCCCTAGGCCTTGGCGGCCTAGGCCAGGAAACAGCGTTGCTCTAGGGCAAGAAATTGATCAGCTAGGAGGAGTTTTTCCAAGCCAACCACTATTTTTGACCCCAGGAAAAAGGCATCAGCAGATAGCTACCCATCCCCTCTCCAAACCAGAATGCATATATGCCGGCAGTACGTTTTTACAACTCATTAGAATAAATATTTAATAATTGGAACATGCGAAATCTGTTGGCCAAGTCAATTGTCACCTTTGGGATCTGCGTTACTTCTAGTAGGTCAATATATCAAGTCCAATAAGTCACAAAGGTGACGGTCAATGTGGACCAATTCTGAATACATGGCCTTGGGACCAAAGAGGATGGGGGAGGGATGGAGGGACAGAGGAACTTCTACCCATTTAAATATATGTTTGCTGCAGTAGTGGGTTTTAGCATGCCGAGTCCAAGCTGTCCAACTGGTCTTCTATATGAAATGTGCAGATTTAGGCTGTAAATTCGCAGCCTCTAATTAGTGACTAATGTAGCATCAAAGCTGGTTAATAGCCTAGCAGTGCGAGAAAAATACTAAGGATTAAAATGAGGCAATGATTCATGTTTAAAGTGAGCACGCGGGATTACAGACATTTATCTTTCCCAATAGTAAACCATTACATGTACACTAGTTATGTTAACATCTCTCTCTGCAATTAGATGAAACACTTTACCACTAAATGAATCAATATTCCTTTTTTTTTTTTAACTTAACATAGAAATTCTGGTCTCTCTGTATCATTAGTTTATTATAAGAGGAAAGAGGCGGACAAATATTTGCATCCATATAAAGTCCCTGCTGTCTATACTTCTAAAAGGTTAGGCTTTTGCATACCTCCCAACTTTTCAACTTCAGAATGAGGGACAAAGTCGTTGAGCGGGGGGGGAATACCGTGGAGTTGTTGAGCGCGGGGGGGGGGGGGGGTTCCATGGATCAAAGTTGTTGAGCGCGGGGGGGGGGGTCCACGGCTCAGAGTTGTTGAGGAGGTGGGGAGGGGGCAGATCAAAGTTGTTGAGCGACAATAACACTGCTCGCGGGACTTACCACGAATCGCGGAACATTCCCGCGAAATCATGGACGGTTGGGAGGTATGCTCTTGCACTTCCCACTACCCTTTGCCATCAAATGCCACCAGTAATCCTGTTGCTGGTTTATAATTCTGAGTGGGTTGTTCAGAAGACATATGTACTACCTACCTCAGCTTTTACAGATATTGGATTTCCAGTTGAGTTTCTAGGTCTTTGGTTCTCAGAAAATGACTAGGCCTCCCTTTGAGAGTGCCATACAAATTGAACGCAGCATTATCAGGGCCTACAAAAGCAAAACACTTGTGAAATCATAATTACAAGCATTAGCCAATAGTGCTTAATATAGCAAATAAAAGATCGATTGTGAATCAATTCCTTGATTTCTATAAAAAAAAAAAAGCTTAGGGCCGCTATACACAGCTTGATTTTCTCTTGTCCATGGGATGAACAAGAGAAAAATTAAGCAACTCCCCCATCCATAGTATCAGTGTGGATCAAAAAATCTCCACTGCTGGTTACTGTATTCTTCACCTCACACCTGCACTCTATTCCACTCTCACTCTCCTTTTCTTCCCGATTTCTCATCTGATTTTCTCTTTATCACACTAGCCAGTTCCCCTTCAGTCTCTATTCTCTCACCACCCTTGGCTCAGGTCTTTCATCTACAAATAGATATACATGTGTTTTTGTACGCTTACCTGCCTTATTACTCTATCCAATATACATATTTATGTTTAGAGACAATATTCCTTATGGGCCCCATTGAGACTCTTGGGGATACAAAAACTCCATCCCTGCTGTGCCCTCCATCCGGTTGGGACTTCGTTTGGCCCCACCTCCTCTGCTCCCTGGCAGGACATTCGTTGCCGTTTAGGAGCCTCACATGCAGGGCCGATCTGCCCTATAGGCTCACTATGCGGGCCGCTTGGGGCCCCGCATAGCTGTGGAGGGCCCCCCAAATTACTACAGGCCCCGCCTGGTGAGAGCTCAATATCGGCCCCTCACCCCGCTTCTTAACTCGCTGGCTGCATGGGAGAAGAGGTAAGAAGTCAGCACCCCCTCGCTTCTCACTTTAATGTAAGATGTCATTCCCGACAGCAGAACAACCACACCACCCCCCGCTTCTCAACTTGAATCTTTAATTTGACATGTCACTGCCGGCAGCTTCTCAACTTTAATGTGACACGCCATTTTGCTTAGGGCCCCAGTGAGGTCAGGATCGGCACTGCTCACATGCGCTGGTCTTTTGCCATGGCCAATGGTGAGTATGGGGTTTTCCATATCAAGGGCACCCCTTACCCTGTGCCCTTTATATCATACTATATCCTTTCATTTTAGGTACACCACAAGCATCTACCCCTGAAAAGTGAGCCAAGCCTTGTGAAACGCGTCGGTTACACTTGATGCTTGTGTTTTAATATTGACAGATGCTTGCAATATCATTTTACCCATTTTCTGTATGAATTGACTTATGTTCATGACATTAATGTATGTACTGCTTTTTACTTGAAACATATACTGTAATTATTCCTGTTATTTTATTGGCTCTATAGTCCCAAGGGCGAACTTACTTTTTGACGCAAAACGTAGGGATGGAGGTGTGTCTCTGGTGACACCAGACCCTTATTTATTTTTCTGATTACTGTATTCCGGCATCCACAAATGCCGGAATACAATGGTACTACTTCTATATGGATGCAGTCACTAATTTGACTGATAATTTTCAATTCAGTCAATTTTTTCATTGACTTTTTAAGCCAAGTGATACTTGCAGAACGACCATGGCTTGAATTTAAGCCGATTCCACAGGAATCGTCAAAATTTGAGCAGTCTCTTGGGAGCATAAATCTGCAAGCCCGATATCCAGCAATTGCAGTAACCAATCTCTTCCCTATCGTAATACCTTTTATTGTGCAAACTTTACTTTTGCGTTGATCAATTTACAATTGTCAGTTGATATAATCAGCGACTATTAAGCCATTATTTGTTGAAACCCCACAGAAGGGCCTGTAGAGACAGGCCAGCCAAGAACCTGCTCTGCCAGTCACCAAGGAATGTTTGTGGAAACAATTCAAAACTAATTCTAACTGATGTGCCAACATGTCAGTTGCTTGACAGTCTAAGGGGGTGCAATGGTGGATTACAATATGTGACAGTTAGGCTGGCCATTCATGTTTAATATTCCTTTAGATTTACAAAAAAATAAAAAGAACATAAGAGGTCAAAACTAAACAACTTTCAATTGTATCCAATAATGCTGGCCCTTGCACTACATAGTTTAAACTTTAAAAAGGTAAATCTAAAGGAAAATTGTACAAGTAAATTGAACAACATATGGCCAGCCTTACCATCATGCAGGCTATGAAACATTCCGGATAACATACATAATGCAAAGTCCATGCAAAACCAGCAGTGGGACATCAGTGGGGGGTCCATGCAAAACCTGTGGTGGGACATCAGTGGGGGGGTCCATGCAAAACCTGTGGTGGGACATCAGTGGGGGGGTCAATGCAAAACCTGTGGTGGGACATCAGTGGGGGGGTCCATGCAAAACCTGTGGTGGGACATCAGTGGGGGGGTCCATGCAAAACCTGTGGTGGGACATCAGTGGGGGGGGTCCATGCAAAACCTGTGGTGGGACATCAGTGGGGGGGGTCCATGCAAAACCTGTGGTGGGACATCAGTGGGGGGGGTCCATGCAAAACCTGTGGTGGGACATCAGTGGGGGGGGGTCCATGCAAAACCTGTGGTGGGACATCAGTGGGGGGGGTCCATGCAAAACCTGTGGTGGGACATCAGTGGGGGGGGTCCATGCAAAACCTGTGGTGGGACATCAGTGGGGGGGGGTCCCCGCAAAACCTGTGGTGGGACATCAGTGGGGTTCATTTATCTGGAGTCATGCCATGCAGATGCCAATGATGAGAAATTCTTGCAAAAACCTCTACCACCAAGACAAGAAAGAGCTGCCAGGATCCTACCAATGTTTTTTCTTTGAAGAATTAACAAATAAATGACTAGTGGGCTGGAATTGGAAACTCTAAAAAGATAGAGTCTCGATGAGGTGTAGGAAACCAGGAATTTTCTCATGACCGTTCAATACTAAAATATAATTTTTGGTTGATCTTTGCCTTGAAAAGTGAACCATGCACTTGGCTATCAAGCAAATCTGCTTAGAGCCAAGTCCCTAAACGCAAAACTTCTCAGGGGTCACTGCAGGAACACTGAAGCCATACAAGTCTACTGGCTCACGTTTTATTAAAAGACTTAAAAATACTCACATTGTGCAATAGAAATGAAGCAGCATATTTAAAAATCCATCGACAAATATGGAGGTTGGGAACAGCTTAGTGACGAGTAAAGCCTCATACACACGATTGTATTTCCATCGGATAAATCTGTGGATTTTTGTCCGAAGGGCATTGGCTGTGAACTTGTTCTGCATACAGACGGCAGAACTTTTTCAGCCAACATTCACAAAACGACGTGTTTTTTCTGCTCTTTAGCGCCACCCTTTGGGCAACGTCTGCTAATGTTGTGCCATGGTTAGAATTGATTCGGAGCATGCGTGTTTGTACTTTGGATCCAAGTCCGACGGTTGATCGGATGATCCGATGGAACACATTTGTTGTCAGACAATTTGAGAGCATGACCATCCAACATTTGTGGTCGGAAAGTCCGACAACAATTGTCCAATGGAGCATACAGACGGTCGGATTCTCTGACAAAACCCTTCCATCACACAATTGTTGTTGGAATATCCGATCGTGTGTACAAGCCTCAACAGAGCCACCACTCGCTCTTCTGCTCCGCCCTTATATCTATGGTACACAGAGGCTGGCTATAAGTGGCTTTCTGGTAATTTGTTGCACAAACACATTTGCATTTATACTAAGAAAAGATTGAACTAGGGTGATCAGTCATAACGAGTCCCTCCCAGAACTTCCTGACCCGTGTTCTACAGAAACTTAGTAAAACCACAGCCAGGGGGTAACCCTTTCTATGACATGGCAGGACACGCTACGATTGCTGCTCAACCACAAGATCAAGAACTCAACATGCACCCTATGAGATTGTTTACTCAATCAGGTCTTTGCTCTGTCTCCTATCCAAAACTTTTTAACTGCATACCAGAAACTCCTTGAGAATCCATTCGGTATACAAATTGGATCAAACTATACATTTCTAAATATGACAGAAATAATCCCCATTGAATTACAGAGAGACAGAAAGTTAACTGACAATTCAGTGTCTCAAAATATACTATTAATTAACATCCATTAGAAGACATTAAATTACAGCCGTCATGTCTGACCCACATATCTATAAAACAATTACCCAGACATAGTTGCAATGCATTTTTATTAAATCTGAACTTCAGGCAAACGGCTGTTGAAATACGCATACGCGATTATCTACAAAAGGATTTGTAATTCATACAACTTTGCCAGCACTTTCTGTACATGTTTTTGGAAGTATTAGAACCTGTGTCAGGCTTTTACTGCTGCACCCTATTTGTTATGGTGACCACTGTCCCTAGGACATAGAAAGGAATGAAAAAAAAAAGCGAAAACGTATATAGAGTTGTGACTCGTACAAGCAGTGGGGGGGGGGGGAATTCAAATAAAGCCCCCCCATCAGAGAAGTAGTAGTGTACTCACTTCTCCAGTGGCTGGTGTGTCCTACCTGTCATCTTGTTTCAGATAGACAGACACACACCCAAAGCCTGATAGAACAGACTAAAAGGCTACAATGTTGGTTCTTATGCTGGCTGTAAATACAGATTTACAAGCTTTTAAAAGCAGAACTTCAGTAATTTTCCAATCTATTAAATCCTCTGCCCAAAAAAGAGACACAGGCCTGAATCACAGGGCCAATGAGAGCTGCAGAGCTGGAGGTGTGCATCTCTGTGTAAATCCAGGAAGTAAACAGGCAGCAGCTTCAGCTGCCCACAGTTAAAATGGCTGCAGCCAGACTCAGTGGAGGGAGATTTATGCAGCATATTTGGCAAGTACAGAGGGCCAGATTCACAAAAGGGATACGACGGCGTATCTCTTGATACGCCGTCGTATCTCTGTTTCCATCTATGCGACTGATTCATAGAATCAGTTACGCATAGATATCCATAAGATCCGACAGGTGTAATTGTTTTACACTGTCGGATCTTAGGATGCAATACCGCGGCCGCCGCTGGGGGGAGTTTGCGTCGTAAACCAGCGTCGGGTATGCAAATTAGGAGTTACGGCGATCCACGACGGATTTTCGCGTTCGCTACATCGCCGCTAGTCTAGTTTCCCGTCGCAAAGTTAGTTGTCGTTTTGGGTGCCTCAACTTTAGTCAGCAAACGTATTGCTGTCTAAAGTATGGCCGTCAATCCCGCGTCGAAATTTAAAAATGAACGTCGTTTGCGTAAGCCGTCTGGGAATATGGAATTACGCTACGCGCGTCGCCGTTCGAAAAAATGACGTCACGGCGCGCAAAGCACGACGGGAATTGCGCAACCGAGCATGCGCAGTAGGTTCGGCGCGGGAGCGCGCCTAATTTAAATGGCACACGCCCATTTGAATTGGCCCGCCTTGCGCCGGAGGCCGCCGGCGTAGTTTTCATCGCAAGTGCTCTGTGAATCAGGCACCTGCGATGAAAACTTGCGGCGGTGTAACGTATCTACGATACGTTACGCCGCCGCTCACCTACGTGAATCTGGCCCATAATCACAGTACAAAATAATATGCAAGAATGAAAAAGATGTTTTTATTACAGATTATGTGAGCAGACTGAAGTTCCTCCAAGTCAGTGTTTCTCAACCTCCTAGTGCCGTGACCCCTTGATAAAATTTCCCAAGTTGTTGGGACCCCTAACAAGTAAAATGAGTGTCATAGCGTGGGTTGAAAGCACCCAAGGCAAGACAAGTAATTTGCGCCCCTAACCCACAGACATTTAGCGCTCTCCGAGTGCATTCCACTCGTACAGTATTAAAACCCCTTGTGGTACATTTTAGGATGTACCACTCTTTCTCTTTGTTCTCCTTTCATCTCTCTCTATCCTAATTCCTTGTTCCCCCCCCCCCCCCATCTTTCCCTCTGTCTTTCTTGCTCTCTATTTTTTTTGCCTCTCTCTCTCTCCCTTTTTCTTTGTTCCTCCCCCACTTATCTCCCTTCCTGGGAGAACAGTGCGGGCTTCAGGAACAGCCCAGGATTTGGTGACCCCTGGCAAATCATCATTTGACCCCCGAGGGGGTCCCGACCCCCAGGTTGAGAACCACTGCTCTAAGTGAATATACAGCTGCATCAAATGTTATACTTGGAGTTAGTGATGGTTCACACTACAGCGACTTGGGATCCAACTTGTATCCTTCCGAGGCTGAAGTGTTTAAAAAAAAAAAAAAAAAGTGGTATCGGTGGAACCAAAATTTTTTTTTTTTTTAATAAGGCACACAGACAGGAGACAGGAGCATTTGCCATTGGGACACAGAGGGGCTTAAAGTTTTAATAATTATGAGAGCAGGGGGCGGGGGCACCGACACGGGGGGCACACAAATAGGGAGGGGAGGAGGGCTGCAGATGACTGAAGCACATAAACCAACTACGGTGTCAGGGCTCAGCAGCCTTGATGAACCGTGGTCAGTTTACAGAGTGGAGGGCAGACACTGGCAGGATCGGTCAGATATTGCAGGTGTTACAGGTACTGTGCTGTATAAAATGCTTTACAAAAAGGGATAAAATCCTTTTTTTATTTTTTGGGGCTAAATGCTTTAAATCTGTGCAGTTCAACAATTGTTTTCTATGTGCCTTGCTCACACCATACATGTATTACAGTGGCATGCGCTGTGTAAAAACCCCACAGCGTGCTGCGACAGGCTGCAGTGTATAGAGCCGAATGCAGTGTCATTTGGCATCACTTCAATAAAGTTAAAAATAAAATGTAAACAGTGTGGATCATTGTAACAATGCATCGCACCAGCCCTTCACAATGTACGCCAGTGTGAACAAGCCCTTAAAAGTAAAAATTATATCTGCAATGTCACGAGCGTGTTGGTACATGAAAAAAATAAATGAAAACTATTTTCTGGTGAAGAAACAGTGCAGTAATGTACAGCCCGATTCATTGTGGTTGCGTTTTGCAACCGCTCTATATTAAATGGAAATGCACAGGAACTTTGTGAAATACTTTATAGTGCTACAGAGAGATTTCAGCACATAAAAGTAACAAACAACCAGTCAGAAAAAAAAGCCACAAGCAACACGCGAGGCTAAACCCATGTCACTTCCACACAGCTGAGTTCTATTATCTACAGTACGGTATATTCCTTGTGACTAGGGCTACTGTGATAGAACGGAATGGGAAAAACCCCAATTGTTTTTTACAATTGTCATCGGAAGAGGAGGTGAGAGGAGATCTTTCAATTGGGATATTTGTTCCGCTGGGAATAGTCCAAGATGGAATTTACCTTGAGATTTTGTTCTCATTTTTTTCTATGGGGCAAGAAAAAAAAAAAAAGGGGGGAGATTGACTAAAACTGGTGCAGCTCTGCATAGTAACCAATCAGTTTTTAAGTTTTATTGTCAAAGCCTAAATTGAACAAGCTGAACTTAGAAGCGGATTGGTCACTATACAGTTGCACCAGATTGTCAATATCAATGGTGTCAGTGGGAACTTATCTGAGGGGCATAAATTGCTCAAGGAACTCCTAGTAACCTTTGGAAGAACCCTAAGCTTTCGTGGAACCCCGATTTAGACACTCCAGCATTACTCTCGGTGTCCTCTACCGCCCTTTGTTGGTGCGCCACTTCTGGGTCAAATGATGCTCACCAACATTTCCAGGGAGCCCCGGCTGCCATGGACACACCCCTCAGGGCTCCTGTCATCATAGTGGAACGTTTCATAGAACAGCCTTGACAAGTCCCAACTTGCAGTAAAAACCGCTCACTGCCAACATTCACGAAGAGAAAAGTGCTTAGTAAGTGACTGCGTAAAAGACCCCTAAACAGACAATGCTCCTACTTGGCCTCTGTGCCACTTAGTTTCTGTTATCCACTAACACTCTTAAAAGGGACAATGCACCACCAAAAGAAGGGCCCCACTGAAAGCCGACCAACAAAGTCCTAGATGCTAGGTACTTTAGCTTCCTCCCTGGGGGGGGGGGGGCCCACTCTAGAAACACATACATCTGATCACTGTTGGGGTTGTATGCATAAGGTTTTTGCTGTTTGCTTTTGCTCTAGTCATCTGGTTAAGGTTGGAGTCAACAGTGCTGCAGTTTAAGTGCAAGTTAGTGATTTGTTGCCCATTTGTCTATTATAGTGCTATTTCGTCTATGCATTCATCAGTTTGTTGGTTTGCACCATATTACACTAAATGTCCTTAATACATTTAGGTTGTGTGCTTTCATTAAAATTAAGGAATTGGGGAGGGGGGGGGGGGGGGTTGAGTCAGGATAGGCTTGCAGGTATATGACGGAAGGACGCTGAAGGAATACGCCTTATACCGGATCAGTTGTGAATGCGACAAGTTTACAAGTTGCAGGGCTCTCGTTTTTCACTGTTAGCCAACGTTCTCTAACCTCCTCACTTCAATCTCGGGGATTTCTCCTCTGTGCAAAACAAACAATTAGTCACTTTTACAAAACCCTAAAGAATAGCTGGGTGTTGCAGGTTATTTCATTTAAAAGACATTCACAGCCGGGGTAATCTCTATACCATGTGCGCTGCACCTTCTGTGGAGCTGTGAACACCTGTCTGGCGTTACACAAGCAAAAAAGTTTTCATCCGTAAGCAACACTACCACCACCAGAATCCCACTACAGGAAATCCCATGACTGTTCATTACCTAGTGGAGCACAGGCTGCTACCTCCCCGGGATACACACTACTTCGTAGGCTTCAAGGTCTTTAAAGCGGTAGTTCACCCTGACCCACATGATGTTACCATCGAGACAGGCATTGTAGCGCGAGCTACAGTATGCCTGTCCCGATTTTTTTAACCCCGTACTCACCTCGTAGTCGTCCATCGTAGATTCCGGCTCCCGCGGGGAATGGGCGTGCCTATGGAGAGGGAGGATGATTGACGGCCGGCCCTGGCACGTCACTCTCCCCGAAGACAGCCGGAGTAGGTCTCGGCTCTTCACGGCGCGTGCGCACAGGCTATGCGCACGCGTCGTGAAGACCAAGCCTATTTCGGCTATTTCCGGAGAAGCGTGACGCGCCAGAGCCGGCCGTCAATCATCCTCCGTCTCCAGAGGCACGCCCATTCCCCGGTATCTTCGATGGACGACTACAAGGTGAGTATGGGGGGAAAAAATTCGGGACAGGCATACTGTAGCTCGCGCTACAGTGCCTGATTTAAAGGTAAAAGAAAAAAAAAATTTTTTTTTCCTGTCGATAGGGTGAACCCCCGCTTTAAAGCCTTCTGATCTGCCCTCTATTGTGGACAGTACAGTGGGGTCACCTAGCGACGGAATCTATTTTCCCTCAAGGTCTTTTCCACCTGTTTTCTGCCTTGCTGGTCCCGGTTGTTGCCTTTTATACTACCCTTGAGAATCTAATAGTACTGTGGCTTCCCATACCATCAGGAGATCGTTTCTTTCTCCTTGTTACCCGGCTTACGCACTTATTTTTGATACTACCCCAATGATGTGTGATGGATGCGGATGACCACCAACTCAATTGACACATACAAGTAGCAATACTTCCATGTTATAAAACCATACAACTCGTCCAGAAGAAGCCGCAAGGCGAAACGCGTCGGCGAGACGTTTTATTGCTCAAATATGTATCTCTGTTCTCTTTTTTGATAACATTTTTTAATAAGAAATTTATTTGTATACGTACTACTTTGTAATTAAACTTTATTTTTATAACGATAAATGTCCCTGTTATTGCCCTCTAAAGTCCGCCATGTCGCTACCCAGTGTAGCACAACTTTTCTTTTTTTGTTCATTACCTACTACACCACATATTAGCAATGTAATATAAAACTACCAACAGCCGGATGTTGAGCCCTGTAAAGCAGAAGCCCTGTGAAGCAGAACTCCAAGCAAAAAGCCAATCTAGCTACACAGTCTATTCTTTTTTAACCACTTGCTTACTGGGCACATAAACCCCCTTCGTGCCCAGGCGAAATTTCAGCTTCCGGCACTGTGTGGCTTTAACTGACATTTGCGCGGTCATGCGACGTGGCTCCCAAACAAAATTGACGTCCTTTTTTTCCCACAAATAAGAGCTTTATTTTGGTGGTATTTGATCACCTCTGCGGTTTTTATTTTTTGCGCTATAAACAAAAAAAGAGCGACAATTTAAAAAATATATATATATATTTTTTACTTGTTGCTATAATAAATATCCCATTTTTTTTTTAAAAAACTATTTTTTTTCTCAGTTAAGGGGTCACTAAAGGAAATATTTTTTTTTAGCTAAATAGCTTCCTTTACCTTACTGCAGTACTGGTTTCATGTCCTCATTGTTCGTTTTTGCTTTGAAGTAGCTGTACTTCTGCTGTGATCTCCACTCTTCCTGGTTGCCTGTTTCCTTATAACCATCACACTGGGAGATTTTCACGGTGGTCTAAGCTGTCATTACTGTGTGTCTAAAACTCCTCAGAACCAATCAGATTCATTTTAAAAACAAAACACTGCCCTGGATTTGTTGTTTTTGTTCTGTGAGTCTTCCCGACTCACCTCTCACCCGGAACTTCATGTATGTTCTTTAAAACCGAAAGTGAAACTAGAGGCACATTATATGATAGATTAAATTCAATTTTGAATCATTTTTAAAAGCAATCAGTTAACTTTTATGTCTCTATACCCAATAAACAGTCATTTCAGCAAAAAAAATTTTTTCCTTTAGTGACCCTTTAAGGCCGATACGTATTTTTCTACATATTTTTGTAAAAAAAAAAAAAAATTCGCAATAAGCGACTGGTTTGCGCAAAAGTTATAGCGCCTACAAAATGGGGAACAGAATTATGATTTTTTTTTTTTACTAGTAATGGCAGCGAACTGCGATTTTTATTGGGACTGCGATATTGCGGCGGACGTATCAGACACTTTTGACACAAATTTGGGACCACATTTATACAGCGATCAGTGCTATAAAAATGCACTTATTACTGTATAAATGTGACTGGCAGGGAAGGAGTTAACACTAGGGGGTGAGGAAGGGGTTAAATGTGTACCCTGGCTGTGTTCTCCTTAGCACTCCATCTCCCACGACTCCTCAGCCAGCATGACTCATCTATATTTAAGGGCTGGCTCAGACACCCTGCCAGATCCACTGCCTGTGGATTGGCTGAGCTCCCCTACGTAAGCAGATAAACCCTCCTGGCCTCCGCCCTCCAGCTTCTAGAAGTTTCTCTAAATTCCCAGAACCAGACGGGAGGCACTAGAGACCTGCCTGTATGAGCCATGCAGCCTGACCTGCAATAAACTCTAGACCCAGATTCCAAACTCCCAAGTTAAAACATGAACCAAGCACATCTGAGCACATCTTCCTGCACTCAAACTAGTAGCACAGTAACCAGTAGAGGTTGCAACAAATATGACAATACTGTGATGAGTACAAAGTACAGTATAGAGCACAGCATTCAGAGTGGAGCAGTGTGAAGAATGTAACATACTGTACAGTGTGTAGAATGGAGCAGCCTGCTGTATGTCATGTATAGCGCAGTGTACAATGTGCATCATAAATCAAATAATAAAATTATAAATTACATTGGAAGTTTTCAATCCTGCACTTTCACAGAGTAGAAAAATTCTTATACTACAGTGGTATAAATATACCTTAAAGGGGAGTTCCACCCACAATTTCACTTTTTAAATACAAATACCCCTGTAATACACAAGCTTAATGTAGTCTAGTAAAGTTAGTCTGTAAACTAAGGTCCGCTTTGTTAGGTTGTTAGAGCATTTAGTTAGTTTATAATCTAGAAATAGACCGTGGCCATCTTAAGTGTGGGCATCATGAAGCCAGACTGTATGACTTCCTGGATTTCAGCCTTGCAGATCTCGCACATGCTCAGTGCTGCACAAGAGATGCAATAGGTTTCAGTCAGGTTTCCATAGCTACGGGAGTGTCAGAGGAAGTTGCCGCCCCTTCTCTATGCAAATAGGCTATTTGCAAGGACTACTGGGATACATGATGCCTATCCCAGAAACCCTTGCGAATAGCCTTGCGACTTAATAGCCCAGGCTAATAAAGGAGGAGGAAGTAATGAAGGATTACAAAATAAAGGTATTTACAAGCAACAAAACAAATAAAAATTGTCCATTCTGAACACTATGAGATTAGGGCATGCAGCACAGACAAACATAAAAAAAATGGGTGGAACTCCACTTTAAGTAGAGAGAAAATATAAGAAAGTCTCCCCTCTCTCCTGCAAGGAACAGTCGCAGATTTCAGGAGCCTATTAAGTATCTCACTGTAATAGGCTCTGTAATTATCCACTTCTACTACTCAGCAGCTGTCCGCCACTCAGATAAACAAAATATATGCTCCGGGAAAAAGCTTCATTTTAGATGCAGCTTTGACAATCTTGTCATAAAGAAACAAAACAACATTTTAAGATATGGGTCGTGTATGTGCATGGAAACAACAAAAAAAACAAACACACTGGCATAATAAATATGCTACTCTGATGCAATCATCCCAGCACAGCAGAGACCGCTGGTGTCCGATGCTTTTAGTCTACAAATTAATATTGGCAATTATAACC